>NW_010339529.1:0-571 GCF_000700745.2 Antrostomus carolinensis | reverse complement strand
ATTCCTCTCATAACAAGCCTTACACTGAAACTAAAACTATTCTAATTACTAAAAAGAAAATTAACTCTATCCTAGCAAAACCAGGACAGTATCCACCCCTTATTCCATACCATTTGTGTCATGTTCAGGTTTACATATATATATATATATACAAACAAATATCATTCCCTTAGTTAATGGGTTATTCCTTCAAAATGTCTATTGAGTTCATTTAGTCCATTACCTTGGGTTCTGTCTGTCATGACAGTTCTTCAAGGCAGAAGAGATGATGTGGAAGTTGCACAGTCAATGGAGTAGGTGATGTTGGACACAGGAGAAGGATGGTGTACAGTCTCTCTTTCATGCTGCACCTGGAACTCGTAGCTGGCATATCTAGCACAGTCCATGCTCAGGGTCTGCGGGCTCAAGATGTTGATCTTGAAGAAGTTGTTGGGCACCAGCTCTGGTTCCATCAGAGTTCCTTCTTCATTAACTTGGGGAAATTCTTAATATAAAGCTGTTAGTATAATACACAACAACCATAGCAATGTTGATATGCACTTCATTGGCTGTTTTCACCTAACATCAAATT
>NW_010339528.1:0-1884 GCF_000700745.2 Antrostomus carolinensis | reverse complement strand
AAAGTCCCTAGGACTAAACCTACTTCCGGGGTGAAGCGCTACTTCCACTCTGGAAGTCCCTCCTGAAGTCAACAGCAGCAAAGCTACTTCTGGGGCAGAACCCTAATTCCACACCAGAAGTCCTAGGAGTAACCCTATGTCCAGGGGGGAACTGCAAATTGACTTCCGAAGTCCCTAGGGGTAATCCTACGTCTGGGGCAGAAACCTAATTCTACTCCCAAAGTCCCTAGGACTAAACCCACTTCCCGGGCAAAATCCTAATTTCACTCCGGAAGTCCCTGGGGGTACCCGTAGTTCCAGGGCAGAACCCCAACTCCACTCCCAAAGTCCCAAGGGGTAACTCTACTTTTCTGACAGAACCCTAATTCAAATTTTAAAAAAAGGAAAAATATATATGAAATAGCGCAAAAAATACCTCTACTCCCACCAAAACTAGTGAGCCGGAACTTTGGTTCTGGTCCATCAGCGAAATGGGTCCGACTGGAACTAGTGAGCCGGAACTTTGGTTCCAGGGCAACACTTTAGTACTGCCTGGAAGTAGGGAAAAAAAAAAAACCAAAACTGCACTGGGCTACCCAGCAGAGAAGGGAAGTTTAAAAATGGGGACGGCGAGATGGACAGAGAGGGAGGGAGAAAGGAAAGAAGCAACAGGTGATGCGTCAGAGAGGGAGTAATGAAGAAAGAGAGACAAGGAGCCAGACAAACCGAGATGGGGGAAGAAGAATAGTGAAGGGCTAATAGGTAAGGAGACAAAATTTTGACAAACAGAGAGGGAGGAACACAAAAATAGCGGTCAGGAGCTGGACAGAGAGAGATGAAGAAGGAAAAAGTAGCCATGGGCTACAGGGCAGAGAGAAGGAAAAACTAAATTATGGGCATAGGGATCCACCAGAATAAGATGTAGAAAGGAAGCATGGGAGAACAAAAAAAAAACCCACAGAAAAATAAATCGTGTGAGAAAGAGACGGCCAGGGGAGAGGCAGGGAGGGACCAGGACACACGAGACAGGTACCAAGGCCCCGAGACTCACCGCAGCTCTCACTCTCGGTGCTGCCAGGAGAATTTGCCAGTTCAGACGCTTCTTTCTCCTTCTACCCTCCCTCCCTCTTCTGTAACTCCAGCTGCCTGGTTGTCCTTTACCTAAGAGGACACACAGGTGTCTTACGAGGCTTCCTAGACATGTAGCCTCTCTCACTCGTGTGCTACGCAGCTGTACCACTCTGCCAGTGATGTGTACGGACCCTGCGCTGCACGCTGGCAGCCTGGCCTGATGCTGAATACGAAGAGGCTTACAACGCCACAACTGAAAAAAAACAAAAATCCCAAACTATATTTCAGCATATAAAAAAAAAAATGCAGAAGAAAGTTGAGGAATTCAGACAGAAGAAGGGATTGAAGAGTAGTTGAGCTAGAAGAGGAGTCTAGGTAAACAGGTCAGCTGAAAATGCAACACACATCCTTTAAAAGCTTGAGTGATCTGAACACCTAAAATCAATATTAAGACTAATCAACAAGGCTTTGAACACATTCTTAACATGAAAGCAAACACTCTTGCTGGTGTTGGAAAGCATCTACTCCCTTCCTTACAGCACAGTTGCAGGGAGACCCCCGTGAGGCTGCAGGATAAGGCTGGACCGTCATCAGCATCTACGCTGACAGATCCAGCGCAACAGCGACAGCCCTTGCACTGCTGCTGCGGCTGCACACCTTGCTCGCTTGGGAAATAAAATTGGACATGAAGTGTAAAACTCTAGAGAGTAAAATAAGAAACAAAGAATAAGTCTCAGTAATTCACTGTGTACTAAAAAGGCACGAGTACGTTTATATACGTCCAATGAAAATATTTATGCTACGAAAATGTTTCATTTTCCTTCAGCACTATTT
>NW_010339527.1:24349-44585 GCF_000700745.2 Antrostomus carolinensis | reverse complement strand
GGTGAGGGAGCGGCCGCCGCTTCCCCGTCTCAGAGTGAAGGGAGGGTGGGGGGAGAAAGGTTGTTGGAGTGTCCTCGCCGTACAGCTCGCCCGGCTCCCCGGGGAGCACCGGCTCTTCTGTCGAAAGCACTTTCCGTTACCCGCGGTTGTGAGGGAATGCCGCGACCCGCGGCCCGGCGGGAAAACTCTACAGTGAAAATTAAGTCAAAGGCAGCTCCAATAGTGCAACAGCCGAGTTAACACAATTAGCGCATGTAGCTTTCGTTAATGGAAATCACGGTTTGCAGCAGGGAAGGCTGAAAGCCAGCTTGTACCAAATTCCGTGGAGTTTGCCCGGTATTAAAATTTCATAACCGCTCTCTGAAACTTCTATGGGAAAAGACCACATGTTACTTTTATGCAGTTTACTGTAAATTTATATAAAGTGAAATTCCTAAGTGTTGTGTTCTTTCGAATTATTTTAATGCCCCTTTTCTGTTTTTTTTCCCCCCTAGGTGTTTGTTTCAGGATGGTAAGGCAATGTCTGATTTACCCGTTCTACTTTACAGTATAGTATTTCCAGTGCTAAAAATACGACAGCAGGTCTGTAAAGTATAAATGTATCCAGCTGCTTTTTTGAGTTCTAGGTTAGATGGTTAAGTATTGCAAGTAGATTTAAAAGGAAAAAAAATATATTTATATTACTGTTACATTAAAATGGATTTTAAAAGCTTACTAATGTGTTGCCTGTTTGTATAGTAGCTAAAGATTGTGTTTGGATTACTTGTGATAAAACAGCCAAAAGAGCATTACAACACGTTAATCTCTAGAAAGGTTAAATCTGAAGATCTTGCTATTAGCTTCTGAACTAATGTATTTGAGTTTAATTTTTTAATGGCAATTATAGTACTAGTATTTAAAGAAGCTTACTCCGTTTCCTTCTAACAATGTGCTACAAACCTGCAATCTGTGGCTCATATCCCAGCCAAACATCTCCACCAGCTCTGAATATGCAGCAGGTAGTTTTGCATTTCACAGAAACCCAAGAAACAAGAGGATGCATTTCAAATAAAAACAGGTTTTTGTCTGAAAATAGTGAGCCATACTTATTATTAAACCTAAAAGCTTTAATGCATACTTAATGTGTATTGTGAAATAGTGCAAAATTCAACTGGATAGAGGATTACAATATAGTAGGTCTGGAATTTAATTATTCTATCAAGTGGAAAGTGTATGTCCTCACATTATGTGGTGGGCAGGTGCAAGCTTGCTGCAGCCTTGTGAACATACACCACTGTGGCAGTCCTGAGCTAATAGCAATATTGAGAAGCAGTTGTCAGCTGCATTCCTGTGCTTTGGACAAATTAGTGTGGAGAAGCTGCTCATAATCGCCTTGAAAGATACTCTCCATAGTTAGCAACACCTTTTCATTGGCTAAATTACCAATTTGTTTTGCCTTTTATAATGTAGCTATAGTGACCTGAAGTCTGGCTGTTGGTATTAGAGTAGGTGTCTAAAGAGTCTGATAATGCAGTGTGCACATTCAGTACCTGTGTACTGTTTGGGGTATTAACTGCATGTACTCCAAAATATTTGATCACTATTTCCCATCAAAACATATTGAAAACTCTGATCTTCTTGTGAGAGCCATCAGTCTGTTGATGTTCTGTAAAACAAGATAAAAACATGGGCCATGTAGTATTATACCTCTTTACTAAATGTGCAAGAAGCAAAACAGAGGAGGCACCTTTAATGTAAATGCATTTGTTATTAATAAAATTAACTACTGTGGATTGGCTAATAGTGTTTTTATTGTCTTATATGGAACAAATTTAATAGATTTCTGCAAAACAGGCTTTCTGTTCCCTACCTTTTCAGTGTTCAGAGACAAATTATGAAAACCATATTATATGTACATGAAAGACAGAAAATTAGAGGGCTTTTTTTTTTTTTTTTAAACACCTCAAAAAAACAGGGTACTTGGAAGTTCCAGATTTCTTCACCAGAAGTGAATAGCTGGGAAACCATATTTGTTTTGGCATTGCAAAAATATTAGAAAATGAATATAATTGGATTATTACCTTTGTTGCTATTTGTTGTTAGTAATGCAGCAGCTGGGGGTAGAACTTAAAGGGTGAAAGTCAGGTGGAAAGTATTTAAAATTAAACTGGAGAAAAGGAACTATGAAGCTGGTAAATGTAGCAAATTTAATGAGTTTAGACACTGTGATTGTTGAAGAGGCAAATGAGCAATGAGAGGAGCTACAGAATGGAATAGAGTAGGTACAAGGAAGTGTTGTGGGATTAGTAGAATCCTTTGTGATCAAAACTGTGTTAAAAGTTCCAGAAATAAGGCGAGCAAGTCTTTGGCCTCCATGTGAATGAAAACAATCCTCACACCATCAGAAGGTTTCTATGCATGTACACATGAGACAGCAAAGAGGATGATGACTTCTGTTGTGAGCAGTATAATGCCTTGGTGGGAGCCGTTGTGTGTATAGGTTTTTTTGAAGAAAAAAATTAAAAGCTGTGAAAATGGAAGTGGGAATTACCTCATGCATTTATCATGTATATCTAAAATCTCATTCTTGTTCAAAAGTTGGCTGCTGCTGCTGCTGCAACTTCAGAGCTGACAGGAATATCTTTAATACCTGAGTATGAGCATCATCCGTGGATTTTTTTTCTCAAGTGTAGATCTTAAAACTATGAAATTGAAAGTGGGGTTTTAAGTGGTATGCGTGTGGTCTTTGTGCTGACACTGATTGTTCTTTCGTTACTTTTCAGTACACAGAAGAGGAAGCCAGGAAATTAGGAGTGGTTGGCTGGGTTAAAAATACCCATCAAGGAACTGTAACAGGCCAAGTTCAGGGCCCAGAAGATAAAGTAAATGCGATGTAAGTATTTTTGTGGTTTTTAGTATTACTAAAGTGACTTACAGAAAGACTTTTAATCCAAAGTGACAAGTAGATTCATATGTCAGTAATGTAACAGTACTTTCAATAATCAGTTTTGGTTTTGGGAAGATGCATTCTTTTAAGCTGTAGAAAAGTCTTTAAGCTTTAAAAATAGTGTGTGGCATCATCCAGTTTTAATTTATAACATCACACAGTTTGTCAGTGTATTTCCCTAACATACTTTTTTCTCATGAAATGGAGAAATAGCCTTTATTTGTACACATGAGCACAGATCTGTTTTTTAATTCTTCAAAAATCTTTGTAAAGAAACAAACTGAAGAACTTACTGAAATGCTTGCTCAGCCTGTGCTTAAATCAATTTAAAGGAAACTGAGTTTATGGTTTGTTTGTTTGTTTTCTGATTTCAAAAAGTTAGTACATATTTTGGCAATGACCTTGTAGTCTCTACCATCTGGAAATAAATTTTGAAATATTTTGGTGTCTTTAAAAGAATGGGTATGATTTTTCTTTATTAAACTGCCAATTTCCAAATGCTTACAGCTATCACTCTGAGGAAGTGATGCCTGGAAAAACACAAAGCCCAATTCAGTTGCTTCCAACTATCACTTTCTGCAAGTGTATAAAGGGAGATTATTGGGAGTTTTTAAAAATCCTTCAGTGGTTTGTTCTCTCAAAGAATGAGTGATGGTAAAACTTTCCTTTGTAAGCTTTATTATGGATGGACAATTAGTGCAAATTCTGTCCGTGCTTTCCAATACAGGAATTGCTTCAAAACTGATCTTGGATAAAGTTAAGTTGGCTTTTTGCAAAGAAAATAGTGTTACACTTTCTGGTAAAGAGATGCATATATGATCATCTAATGTGACAGAAGTATTTGTAGTAATTTTCTTTAGTCTTGAGCTTAACATTAGGTTACTTACTCTGCACTGCAAAACACATACAAAACCAGAGAAACATCAGTTGTTTGTTTCCTAGGTCAAGTTTATACTTATTTTCGGGAAGACCTTTGTTAATAGCCTGATCTAAATATTTTGTAAATTTAGTATCTTGGTGCCATCTCTCTAGTTAGTTCAGAACACCAAAAATGAACGTGTGAGAAATCAGGATTTGGTTCTACTTGTTGGAGTACTTTTTCTAGTCAGTTGCTTTGTTCTCATTAAGCAGGTTTAAGTGAAAGCAGTTGGCTCCTGATATTTCTTCTATTTGCACGAACTAGGATTGCTGCAGAATGCCATGTTTTCATCCATCTTTTTCCCTTTCCTATTATCTGTGTTGATTGTATTTAAAGGAAACCATGCTTACCCCAATAACAGAAAGTTTGTGTGTAATAGCTGATCCTGCAGTAGAGCTGCAAAATTAGACTAACAAGGCTAGGGTTGATCTCAAGGATGTGATGGCATACAGACTATTCCAAGAGGAAATAAAAGTTTTTATTTTCCATTGTTATACAACTTAAAGTAGGGTCAGCAAGCTGGATGGTGACCAAAAAAAATTATGTTGAAGCTTTTAATGTATGTTTTGTTTGATATTCAGAGCAAATAAAAGTTTTGAATTGCTGCTTCTTCATTTCATGCTGGAAATTAACATTTTCCTCTGATGTGGGAATAATCTTGCAGTGCTGAAGTTGAAGTATAATTTTGAAGTATACATTGAGATATGGATTATTAAACCAGAGATCCTAGTGTAGCATGTTGAAGGAGAAACAGGTTACTTTTCCTTGTTCCCTGTGTGGGATCTGTTATATTGAAAAGGTAGGGAGTTTATTTTTGGTGTTAAATTGTGAACATGGACTATTAAATATGAACAGCTACTTTGAAAGGCCCTTATTTCTTTGTGCTGGTATATGTTAATACAAGATCAAAATAGGTTTGGGTTTTTGAAGCTTTTTCCAGTGTTTACAGCATTTTTTATAATGCTCAGTCCTGCTTCCTAGGACTTCATAATACTGTGTTCTAGATACTAGGGTTATTTGAAATGCTATATTAAATAAAAACAAAATGAGGTTTGCTTCTGCTGTGGCATGTTATTATAAACCAGTACATACATTTGTATTCAAACTGTGATAAATAATCAGGAGGAAATTCTGGCACCAGCTTCCTATGCGAGCTCTGGTTTGTATTTGCTAGATTTTCAGAACTTGAGATACACTGTATATGTATGACATGTCTAAAAATTTGGAGATCTGTATGTTCAAAGAAATTGAACACTTTTCAGAGAAATACAGTATGTGAATCAGTATTGTAAAGTATTTCAAGAATGGTTCCTGGTGAGTCCTATTTCAAATACTGGAACAATGCGTTACCTTGTAGAAATCTTTCAAGAACAGTTTGTGTGGTGTCTTTTGGACAGGTATTTTCACACTTGTGTAAGTTTCCAAATTAAAGCTAAGACACAAAATAGCCTAATTTTCAGAGGTGCAGCACTTGGACTTTTAAAAAGCATGTATTAATGGTAACAAAATGATTTGTCAGTTGTTTTACTGGTTCTGGCTTGTTAATGTTAGTATTTTTTAGAGGGAGTTGGAAGGAGTGTTTTGGTCTGTCATAAACAATGTTTATCTCTTCATGGTGCTAAACACTGTTGGATACGCCAGACGGCTGCGCTGCCATTCAGAGGGACCTCAACAGGCTGGAGAGATAGTCAGAGAGGAACCTCATCAGGTTCAATAAGGGCAAGTGCAGGGTCCTGCATGTGGGAAGCAATAACCCCAGGCACCAGTACAGGTTCTGGGCGGATCTCCTGGAAAGCAGCCCTGTGGAGAAGGACCTGGGAGTCCTGGTGGACAACAAGTTAAATATGGGCCAATGGTATCTTGGGTTGTGTTAGGAAGAGTGTTGCCAGCAGGTTGAGGGAGGTGATTCTCCCCCTCTACTCTGCTCTCATAAGGCCCCACCTGGAGTACTGTGTCCAGTTCTGGAGCCCTCATCACAAGAGAGACCTAGAGCAGCTAGAACAAGTCCAGAGGAGGCTATGAGGATGATCTGAGGGCTGGAGCACCTCTGCTGTGAGGACAGGCTGAGAGAGTTGGGGCTGTTCAGCCTGGAGAAGAGAAGGCTCCAGGGAGATCTTATAGCGGCCTTCCAGTACCTGAAGGGGCTACAGGAAAGCTGGGGAAGGACTTTTCATAAGGGCAGTTAATGACAAAACAAGGGGAAATGGGTTTAAGCTGAAAGAGGGGAGGTTTATATTAGATATTAGGAGGAAATTCTTCACTGTGAGGGTGGTCAGACACTGGCACAGGTTGCCCAAGGAAGTTGTGGCTGCCCCCTCCCTGGAAGTGTTTAAGACCAGGTTGGATGAGGCTTTGAGCAACCTGGTCTAGTGGAAGGTGTCCCTGCTGATAGCAGGGGGGTTGGAACTGGATGATCTTTAAGGTCCCTTCCAACCTAAACCGTTCTGTGATTCTATGGTTTTCTAACTCTTTTTATTCTATTTTGTATCTGCTTCTACTGTGAAGCACAGCTCTGAGGCGTCCAGTACAGGCACAAGAAACAATACCTTTATGTGATTTTTTTTTTTTATGCAGACTGCAAAGTAAAATATAATCTGAGAGGAATTATGAGGACAGTCCTGGTGATCTATTTGAAGAATTATTGTAATGCATATGTAGAGTTTAGATGGAGAATGACCAGAACCAGTATAAAGTGGAGAAAAGAAGATTTAAAGCAGGAGAGTTGGAGGTGTGACTATCCACTCATACTTAAACCTCTCTAGTGAAGTGAGAGCATGTTAGAGAAGATCTGTTTTGAAAATCAGTTGGCCAGGTAACTGGTGATCTTTGGAGAGTCTTGGGCAGTCAAATACGACTTTATTGTGTTAGAACTGAGGGATGAGGTGCAGGAAGGCAGCCAAGGGCTGCGTATCCCCTGCTGCGGATGCGGCTCGGAAGAGTGTTTGCTAATGCAGACAGTGGGTTGTGGGTTTGGCTCCTTCCCATCCTGCCAGGGGAAAGGACTGGCCTCTTTTACCTGAGCCTGGTGTAGTTTCTTAAGCAGCATGCTGAAGCCTGGATTTTGTCCTAAAACATGGAAGTAATTGTTTCCCTGCAGACATAAAATATAATTACAATGAATTACTTTGAAAGATGACATGCAAAATAGAGTTTGCTCTGGAGCTTGGAACAGCTTAGCAGGGGCATTCTGCCTCTTGCGGAAATAAGTGTAAAATGATAGGTAAGTATGAAGGATTGGGGCCTGAAAAGTCTTGCACATGCAAGAAGTTGTATTCCTTATTGGACCATTCACTGAGTGTTGGACATAGGTATATAAATTTTTGGTAAAGTGGTGTTGGGAGGCTGACTTCCTTGATTTACATTCTCTGGTGGTGAAATCTTGGTCATGCTTAGAGCTGGAAAAATTTACTGACTTTCCTGAGGCTAGGATTTCAGTGAAATGCAAGAGGATTAAGAGTATGAATGAGCAATTTTGGATTTTAGTTATCTTTATTTTGAATTTATCTTCAGTTTAGTTTTAATGAAAAACTTTTAGATTCTCAAGGATCAGGTGACTTTTATGTAATGTAAATACATAAATTTTAAAAGCCAATTTTTAATTTTAATTGGGACATCTTGCAGACCATTTTAGAGAGTATTTTTAAGAAGTCTGGGGGACCTTTTTTACCTGTAAGCTTGCTTTAATATCCCTTACTTGTTAACCTCTAGATGGAGCTGTTTGCTCTGTAGATACTTTCAACTATACATGCTTCATTTGAAGCGAATCTATTTTTAGACTGTTATGATAGAATCCATCTTTTTCTTCACTACCTTTTTCCCTACTGTATTTTATAGTCCTGTTCTGTTTACTGCTCCTGCTCCACATCGGTAACATCCATTATCCTTAGATATTAAAAACTCATTTTCAGTCTTTCACCTGTCTGTAAACCAAAGAATACTAAAGTCACAAGAAAAGCAGAGTTGCAGCATTTCTAAAACATAATGACATAAGGTTTTATGGTAAACTGAAGGCTTTTTTGACAGCCCAGGTATCATTAAATGAAATAGGGGAGGTAATTCTTTGGTTTGTTTTTTTTTTTTTTCAGGGAGACTTAGGGAACAAAGTTCTTCACTAATAGTATCTTGTTATTTTTTTTTCCACTTTATTCATTAAATAAGGTTAGAGTCTTTGTTGTCACTGTGGTTGTTGCCATAGCAACTTGTATTGACAAGCTAGAAATTATTTTCCTATGTGAAATTTTTGAACTTTGGATGATGGTGTATTATTTAGCCATTAAAAAAGGAAGATAAGATTCTTGTAGATTGCCAAGTTCAGAATTTATTTTTTAAAAAATCAAAGATTTCAAATCAGGCTGACACTTTAGAATCTTAGGATATGTTTTGGACACAAGTAGTATATAACAGCATAATAAGTGTTCTTGTCTTTGTAGAAAGACATGATATTGAATTTAGATTGCTTGTCTTGGAAATTGTTTTTAATTAGTAAGTTAATGCTAATTTAATTTGAATAATTTATTTTTTAATATCAATGTAAATTAAGAAGAATTAATATTAAATATATAAATGACAGAAGACTTGAAAATTACTTCAGCATGTATCTGCATGGAAAAATCTAGATTTTTACCATGTAAAAAGGGAGAAGGGAACTCTATATTAATATCGAAACAGTAATTTGGTGGTACATCCAAGATTCCTGTCAACTGGCATTGAATAAATATTTTTTTCTCAATATAATTTTGTAATTGTTTACAGAGAATAGCCCTGATGACATGAAATGGAACTAAATGCTGGTAAAAAACCCCTCCGTATTTAGACTATGACTGTATTCCTTGAGCAAAATTCTAGATCTTGATACTCAATTTATGTTGAGATCTAAAATGAACAGGTTTTAGTCTGTATTTTGACATTTTTCTTTTTTTTTTTTTTTTTTTTTTCATTTTTAGCTCAGCTTAAATGCTTAGGAGAAGAGACTGTAACATTTCTTTGCATGTGAATCGAGGCATAATGGTAGAAATAAATCTGCAGAGGACACTTATACAGACAAGGAAGTGGCTTAGGTTTTTAGATACACTGGAGACATCTGTGATATACCCAGAAACCTACTACTGAAAAGAAGAAAAAGACAGTTGAGTGAAAAGTTCAGAGAGGCTGGAAATATTGATGGATTAGGGAGAGAGAATATGAAAGTCAATTTGGGTTTGTCAGCAGCTGATCTATAAAATAATGTGGTTGCAGACTGGAAATCAGTAGATGGAAGAAGTGGTGAGTAACGTCAGACTAGCAGAGAAGGTACAAAACTTCCAGAGATACTTTTATGTCTAGGGGCAGAAGGGGAGCATGATACAGTAAACAAAGGTGTGCTGTCATAGAAAAAAATAATTATGGGAGATTGGTCCCACAGGTAGAAGAAAAATTCTGAAATTTGTTAGTGTGGGAGGAGATAATGCCAGAGGGATGAGCTAATTGTGGTGGAAGTGAAACACTGAGAGGGGTTGAAACCAAGTTTATGGTCAAACATGGTAGAGGGGATTTAGCAAGAAGGAGATCATCTGACCATCTTATTAGAAGTGCTTCTGAAACAAATTAAGTAGGTTGAGAAACTTCTACTGTTCTTCAAAGATGAATGCAGTTGTTCTGAAAATAGGCTCCAAATTCATTAGTATACATTTTCAGCGTTATATTTATTAAGAGGTGGTACAAATTTATTACTGGAATGATTTAATTACTAGCCATGTTTAATGAACACACTGGCTGAAATTCTGTTGTATCTTTTATCCCATCGAGGAATGTGTAGGCCAAGGTGAACATTGTCTGGAACAGCACGTAGACACATTGCAACTGCTAGATTTGATCATGCAGAGAACGCTGGTCATTCTATGCTTCAGTGTTACAGAAAACATTTATAAAATTGTGAAGACTAATACTTTCTGCAGTGCTTATTTTCTATAATTTTCAAAAAAAAAAAATTAAAAAATCTGCTCTGATGCAGAGCATTTCCTGTTTGCCTTGTGCCTTATCAGTGAGGTAGCTATGTGCCATAACAGTACAGCTCAAATATTTCCTGGATGTGCTGTTCTTGGGAAGCTGACAGTGATATATTTTGAAGGAAAATAGAGAGGGAAATTAAAATCGCATTCTTTAAGCTTTCTTTTTTTACTTTGCTAAAATGTGAAATAGTGAAAAAGGATTAGGATATGTTCTCATTTATGGTTGTAATGAAGTGCAGTTTTTTCATTAATCACTGCTGAAGGTGATTTACTGGTTTTCAGTGACTCAGTAGCAGTCAGATGACAAGAAATATGATGGGTTTTTTATAGTTTGGTGTGGGTCCAAGTATAGCAAGCTCAAACTTCTTGGTTTGGCTTCATTCTTATTTTTTTAAATGTAAAACTAACCTATACTGGAAAATTAAATTGTGTTAAACTATAATCTTTATGGCTAGTGTAATGGTAAATGTGACCATCTCTCTTCATGCCAAATGTTTGAGGTATTAATTTCTTACCTATGATTATTTGTTTATTGCTTAAAATTGACAGGCTAAATTGTGAACTATCTAAGTTATGCAGGCTCAGAGTTTAGTCCTGTAAATTAAATTTACTGAATGTTACTGATGATGACCTGGGAAAGAATGGAATTGAACCTTCATCTTTGGGGTTTTAGCAGTTCAAAACTAGATGAATAAACTGATTACAGTTTATTTTGGCAACTGTACTCTGCTTAAAAGACAAGGAATGGGCCAGGCAAGTCAGAAGATGCAGTTTTTTGTTACTGGCTTCTGAGAACAAAACCAGTAAGATATTAATGATACTTGGCTGAAGGAGAGAGAACTGTGTGCTTCCAACACAAAACTGGAAGCCTAATGGCTTTTATTCTGCCCTTGACATTTTATATTGTACAGCAGTGCTGACTGCCCCTAAGTGAAGTCCCCTCGTTAGTCACTTGGGGGCAGAGCAAAAGGCAATTCTCTCTCTGTGGACCAGGAGTGGTTGGAAGAAGAGAGGTGTAGCTCTCCACTGAAGGTCACACAGCCCACCAGTGACAGAGCCAGAAATAGAAGTGGACTCCTGGCACAGGTCCTGTCCTTCAGACTGTGCTGGATTGTCACTGTTCTTACTTTGAAATGCCGTAAACCACCAAAACTTTTAACCATAGTTGGGTCTTTCTGGATACACAATAGCATAAAAAAAATGTTTCCCACACCCCCATTTCTTCTTCTGGGGTATAAAGACATTTGCATGGTATGACCCGGTAGATTTTTTGAAATCTAGTAGTTTTTACAGTTGCTGTGAATTTGCAGTAGCTCAGTGGAACTGGCATTCTTTATAAAGTGTCTGCTTTCATTTCTGATCACTGAAGTGTTCATAGTAATGTTTTTGATAAAAGTATAGTTCAACAAATTATGCTAAATGTGGGCTTATAATACAAATAGTTAATTAGGATTTACTAAATACTGTCTTATTAGAGCTTAATCATGTTTTTCTTCACCTTTTGAGTAACAGATTTTTTGAAGGAGTGTAGGCTAAGCAGTTTAACTTTTGAGAATAAAACAGGAGTTCCTGTTGAAGATCACATGTTCTCATGGACACTTGAGGTTACAAAGTTAGGGCAGTGTTTAATTCTCACAGTTATTATTCTAAAATATATGTTATAGTTTAGTCTCATACTATAAACGCAAGTGCATCAAGGTATTGTCATTTGTTGGGAGGAGGCCACCTCTCAACAGCATATGGTGTTTGATGTTTGAATTAATTCAGTGAAGAATGTTTCTTCCTTCCAGCTCTCTCTGAAGTTGCCAGAAATGTCCATTTGCTTTAGGAGCCATGTGACTCCTTTTGTTCATGAACATTTTAAGGTGTTCCACACTTTGCATGTTTGTAGGTCTCTGTAAAGGAAAAAAACTTGCTGCAGGTCTCTCGTGCGTACCTGGTCTCCTGTTCTTATTGCTAGTGAGCATATTAATATTTGTTTAAATGTTAGGTACAGAGAAGACACAAAACTGCTTTCCTTTTATGCTTATAGAGCATCTACCAGATGTTATTCCTGCATTTAAACAGGACCAAATTTCTGGAACTGTGCCTCTGGAAGGAGAAGTGTTAGTCTGTACAGTGTCTTGGAAAAAATCAGTATGTGATCTTGGGCAAGGTGCTTAACTTGCCCCCCCACCCCGTATCTCTCTGGGGCTTTGCCTCTTTGGAAGTGATGGTTCAACAGGGATGTTGCATTAGTGCTTCAAAGTCCTTTAGCAGTGTCAATACACAAAGTCCTAATTTGCTACAGAATTGGACTTTCATTTGCTTAGCTGATGACTGACAACATTCAAATAGCTATTGCAGCTGAAAGCAAGTAGGATTACAAGGTTGTATTGGATTGTACTATAAACACAGACAAGTGGAACTGTTTTCTGAACACTCAATATAGGGATTTTCTTGTGTAATTAGAAGGGTGATATACCTTTCTTACATCCACACTGAAAAACTGCAAAACTTACTTTGACTTTAAATTATTCTTAATTAAACCACAGTAACTTTTCTAGAGCAACTTTATGCAGGATTGGTTGAGCTTTCTGTGAGACTGTTTTCAAAATAGAAATGCCAGCAAGATGTGTGATTTCTACTAGAAGCTTTTTATTCATTTGAGCATTTTAGGCATTTATGCTTCAAATTCTTTATAGTTGATATTACTGGGACCATGTGTAATCCTTTTATATTTTGAAAGTGAAAATACTCTTATTACTGATACAGTAGTATGTGGAACAGTTCAATGCCTTTATTCTGTTTATTTCTGCTGAAGAAAGTGTTTTAGATGTCTTTAGTGCTCCAACACAACATTTACAGAAACACTATATATAACTGTGTACACACAGAAATAGATCTTTGTCAACAAATAGGTAATTATCAATAAAAGCAGGTACTTGAAAAGTATAGGTTTCTCTGAAACCTGTTGCAGATACTGTATTTGACAAGGCTGCCTGGGTTTTTGCAGTATGAAATAAAACTAGTAGTTGAGTGATATAAGGTTCTAAATGCTTGTCCTGTTGAATATGGCTTAAAAAACAACTAACGTGGTTCTTAAAAAAAAAAAAAAAAAAAAAAAAAGTCAGAAATCTTTCTTGTGCATGTTCTGCCTTTTTTAAATTAAAAATGCTTTCTTTGACCTCAAATTCTGAAATGCTTTTTCTACTGAAATAAATTAGGAGGGTATTTTATTTGAAAAGGGGGGGGAATTGGTGTTTGTTTGTTTTTTGGGGTTTTTTTGGTTTTGGGTTTTTTGCAAGTGCATTGCTTAAGGCTAATATGTTTCAGCAGGTGAGGCACAAAGATCTTGTAGGATGATTGTAACTTTTTTCTATGTTGTCCAAGAAGCTATGCCAAAAGTAGGATAAAAATTCTGGTATGAAAATTTTTGGTTTGGTTTCATGTAAATTCTGGTGTTTCTCTCTAGGTAGGTATTAATTGATGTTAGCATGAACCAAGACATAGCCAGGGATACCTACACTGTAACTGCATATTACAGTGGACTTTTGCCTTCTGAAAAGTGCAAGGAGTAAGATTTAATAGATCTCCTGTATGCTGAAAGGGTAATTAACACTGTTTATGCAAACTTGTGTTTTGATAAGAGTGTCCACTTCATGTTCTAACCTACAGAAGCTTACTGAAAAGGAAAAGAATTTTACTAACTGGTCTAAAAATGGAGATTAAATGTGCAGAGCAATGTTAAGAGATCGTGGCTGAATTTGTAAAGCCAAACATTCAAAAATCAAGATAGTGCATTGTAGTAAAACTAATTTCTAGTCTACAATGTTTGTTTTGTTTTCTGATCTTCCCACTTGATGACTGAAGGGGTTTGTTTTACTTTTGTGTGTGCTGATTGTACTTGAAGATTAATAGTCCAGTAAGTAGGGAAGAAGCCTGTTATGACCACTTTTCTATCTTAAGAGGGATGAAGGGTATAATTCTGGATCTAGGGAATTGTCTTTATAATCCACAGGAGGAAGCAACCTTAAATTAATATTAAGGTTGCATAAGGTAAGGATGAAAACCTCTACAAAAATGCTGCTGCTGTCCCCAGAAGAAGTGTTATGAAATAGGCAAGCAAGTTCAGGATTAAGCTAATAGTGGCCCTTGCTTCTGGTGAGAAATCAGGAGGGAATATTTTTCAGATGTTTTAAATCATGTGTATAATACTGGATGCAAGATCTCTTCCACAGGGATGCAAAGGTGTTTGTAGTCCAAATGGACAGCATAGAAAGGAGGGGGCAGATAGTTCCATGAATCCTGTGTTGAGCGGGTGGATTTGATTTAGTTTTGAATTCGCTAGTGTAATTATGCACATATCCTATGAATCTTGCTACTACTGATCTTATCAACATTCTAGTGGTAAAAATGCTGACCACCTCTAGGATTTAAGCACTTAATTAGCTAGGTCAATCTAGGACTTTAAGCAAAATCTCTCATACTTTCACCATGCTGCACAGATAGCCAGAAAGGAAGGAGAAGCTAGTTAGAGCTTGTTTGATGGGGAAAGAACTCTGAAGCCTTTTTATGTTGCTGAGAGATACCTGTTTGTTTTATTCCACAAATTACTGTAGTACTGATTTGATTTGTCAGCAAACTATCTTGAGTTTATTTACCATATTTTTATAGAAGATGAGTATGTTTCAAACTTATCTACTTAAGATATGCCCTTTGCCAACAGGAGAAAAAAATCCAAATGGATGCTGTTTTTTCTCTCTGCTGCCGTTAGTGCCTTGCAGCAGGAAAAATGTATTACTGGTTAACTTCCTTATATAATATAATTCAATTTTACCTTGTTCTTTTTTCCCAACTCCTTACTCCACTCCTTTGTCTTATACTCCAGGGAAATACAGTGTTTATTTGCTTAATGTGGTGCCCTGAGACTTTTCCCTTGAACTATGCTGGATGTTACCAGCAATCCTGCAGAGTTTACGCTGCTCTTTGTATCTTTGCCTTTCAGTTTTATGTGGCCTCTCTGAAGGGGATACTGAAGTCTCTTTACAGAGAATTATTTACATAAACTTGGAGAAGACACTGGGTTTGGTCTGACATCCTTTTGCTCTCAAGTTGATTTACTGTATTCACTCTGTGTTACTGAATTAGAAGATTTATTTTCAAAGCTGGTATTCTTTGTGATGTTTTTTCTGTAGCTGGGGTGAAATAGCTGGCTGTTTTAATCTATAATGAATAACTCTGCTTGTGTACCTTAAGTACTTTCCACTGGTGTTCAGACTTGTGCTGCTATGTTGTAATGCTGTGGGCTCTTCCTGCTTGTTTCCCTGCTGCTAAAAGAACAGAGAAAATCAGTCTGGAAAAAAAGTCTGGAAAGTATTCAGAACTTAATGAAAGAAAAGCAAAGTTTAAAATGGGCAGCTGATACTGTGTTTGGAAAAAGATTCCTTGAACTCCCAATGACTATTCTGATGGGAGGGGGTCCTGGACAAATAGTTTTCCTTCACTTTTTTGACTCTATAAACCATATAATTTTAATATTTACTAGAAGACAAACCATCTGGAGCAACAAACCCAATCTATTCCAGCTCACAAATCTCCCAGCAATCATTTAATGAGATTTCAGTCATATTTTTGGATCTGAGCAGGTTTGGTCTACCATGTAGGAACTCACTCGAAATCCTGTTATGCTGTACAAACGCTAACCCTGAGCCTCTGGCCATGCTCATTATATAATATAAGCCATTCCTTGAAATTAGATTTCAAGGTAAGTACTAGGAGCTTTTCAGAAAGCATAGCTATACCCAACTGTCAGTCTGTGTAGATTTAAAATCTTTAAATTTAGATGGCTCAGTGTTTTGCAGAGATTTTTAAGAGTTTATGAAAATGACTTGGCTTGGCTCTGTGTTCTAGGAGGGATGGGGAAGAGCAGCTGGTGCCAGTCTGGGATCTCCCTGACCTGCCCTGCTTTTACAGACTGGATCCAGGAGCTGGAGCCTGGAAAACGAGATGATCCTTGTCAGCCAGGGAGCTGTAAGGACTCAGGCCCTAAGGGAGCTCTTCAGGGGCTGTTGCAGAGCCAGGAGTGTTGGAAAGATTGGTCTTGAGCAAGCCTGCATAGCACAGCTTTGGAACTCTTGAACTTTGAAAGCTCAGGCACCCCAGCAACCTCACAGACAAACTGATAGTGTGTGCTGGTGAAAAACACTTTGGAGTGCAAATTCATTTCCTTTTGGCGATGAATCTGTTCAAACTCTTAACTCAACTGCCTGTTTTCCAGTGAATCACACCTGTAACCCATCCATAGTTGGGAGTACATATGCAGATAGAGTTTGTATTTGTGCTGCTGCAATTTACTGTTGTTGCATGTGCTGTGCTCTACTTGGCAGGGAAGCTGTGCTTGAGCAGAATTGCTCAGCTTCAGCCACAGGAAAACACATTTGCTGTTCCCTGCTGTTCGTCACATGAGCAATGTGTGATGTCTACTTATGTTTAAAAAAAAAAAGTCATAGTAGGATGTGCTCAGCTTTGCAACAGTTCAGGCAAACAGGGCTCCCATGATGCCTTGCAACATGACTGCTGTCCATTTAGCTGCTTTTTCAGATCTTTTTGTTAGAGCATGAATTGCAATATTATATTTTCCTGCTGCTCTCACGAACACTCAGCAGTCATCCCCACAGTGTGTTGTGTGAGACCTGCTAGGGAGAGCAAAGCTGGTTGAATGCTGGCTGTCCTAGTGATGAACCCTGCTAACGAAGTTGTATTTATTTCTGTTTTCAGCTCTCCTCTAACTACTGTATCCTCTCAATTAGGGGAAAAAGTGCTGAAAATTAGCATGAGTGAAATACGATACATCTCTGCTTGGTTTTAGATTGAAGTGCTTTGTATGCTAAGTGTGTTAAGGGTGTCAGGATATCTACAAGACCCAATGTATTTCTGTATTGTCCAGTTCACACAACACATCAACTGTTTTGTGTGAAGTTCAGTTGTCAGGACCTACTGTTAGCCAGCCTGGGGGATGTTCAGTGCTGTTATTGCAGTAAGTGATGTCATACATCAGTAGCAAGATAATCACAGAATGTTAGGGATCAGAAGGGACCTCGAAAGATCATCTAGTCCAATCCCCCTGCGGGAGCAGGAACCTAAATGAGATCCCATAGAAAGGCGTCCAGGCAGGTTTTGAATGTCTCCAGAGAAGGAGACTCCACAACCTCCCTGGGCAGCCTGTTCCAGTGCTCTGACACCCTCACTGTAAAGAAGTTTCTTCTGAATTTTAAGCGGAACCTCCTGTGTTCCAGCTCACACCCATTGCTCCTTGTCCTATCATTGGGCATCACTGAGAAGAGCCTGGCTCCATCCTCATGACATTTGCCCTTAACATATTTATAAACATTAATTAGGTCTCCCCTCAGTCTCCTCTTCTCCAAGCTAAGGAGCCCCAGCTCCCTCAGCCTTTCCTCATAAGGGAGATGCTCCACTCCCTTCATCATCTTGGTGGCTCTGTGCTGGACTCTCTCAAGCAGTTCTCTGTCCTTCTTGAACTGTGGGGCCCAGAACTGGACACAATAAAAACCAGGTAGAGTTCATATTTACTTTTTGCTATTGTAGTGGAGCTGAAATTGATAGCTGTAGAGAATATCTTGTCAGAGCAAGGGCATGATGTTTTACTTAAGGTCTGCTTGCACAACCAGCCCGTAGCCCTGAAGGCAGTGCCCTCGAAGTCTCCTTAAAAGATAAGGATGAGAAACAACAGCAAGGTCGTAAACAGAAGGGAGGATGTTCAACAGGATTGGCTGGCCACGGGGGTGGGGAGGAAGTGCCACGTGGAATCGGGAGTAAGGAGAGACTGATCCTGGAAACGGAAGGAGGGAGAGATTGAGGCTGGCATGAAGGCGGAAGTAAATTCACCTATAACCAATTATAAGGCAACATGTGTGATATTTAGTTAATTAAGCCAATAGTAGTTTTGTTTGTACCACATGAACCCTGTAGAACCCTATAAAAGTGTGTTGTTTTAAGCTAATAAAGGTCACTTTACGAAAGTTCACTCTTACCTCCATGAGGACTCCGTGAATATTTCGGGGGATCTTCCTACAGATAGCCAGGAAGGTACTGTGTATATTTGGAACTGAAGGCTGATAAACACTTGTCTCTTTAAATTCTTAACACAAATGTGAATTAAAACTGAAAACAACTCTGAGTGGATTGTTCCTACGCTGTACATAGAGGAACTGGGGCACAGAGCAACATCAGTATGGTCACATACAACAAATCTGTGATGGAGTTGAGAGGGAAGTGTGGGACTGTTGGCATCCAGTCCTACACTAATTAGAACAAAATTTCTCCCTTTAAGTTGTTGGGGTTCTGTGCATTGCTTAGCTAATGTCAATGAAGCACTGAAGAGTAACACCTTGCTGTAAATTTCAGAGTTTATAATGCTTTTATCTAGTTTCAAGTAACTGCATTTGGGCTGTTTCAAACTATATTGTTGCATTATTGTATCAGCTGATTTCTCTGGGCCACCTGGAGCAGTCAGTTTCTGCTAGACTTGGAAGGTACCATATCATTCTAATCTCAAAATCCTCCTGATGCTAAACAGTACAAGGGAAAAAAAATATAGGTTGTAGTCAGTCAGGACCCTATTCTGCTCTATTAATATCTTAAGAGATTCCTACTACCAAAGGACAAATAGTAAAGTTAAGTAAAAAAGACAGAATGAGAAAGTATTAATTTACAAATGGAAACCTGTAGCACAGAGATGAACTGATTGGCTCAATTGCACAGGAGTTTTGTTGCAGACTCTGAATTCAGGTTGTTTCCTGACTTCCAAGTCTAGTCCTTCACCTCTCTATTCTCTTTGCCCTTCTGATCCTGTAGTTTAAAACAAAACAAAACAAAACTGTTCAACTTTGTATTTTATGGCTATTAATAAGAAAACAAATGCCTTTTGTAGCTCTTGGACAGTAGGAGTAAAATGATTGTTATGTATGCCAGCTGGCATTTTTTTGTGAAATGCTAACATTAATAATAATTAATTGGATAATTACATATAAATTTTATTTCTGGCTCATGTCCATATGGATCGTATAGGCATAAAATTCTGAACCATAGCAGTGTGGAGTGGAACATATGAGCAATTAATCGTTTCAGTGAATACTTGTAAACAAGGTCAGCTCAGCAGGCATTCAGGAAATCTCTTACGAAATGTGATGCTGTCTTCATTATCCTGTTGAAGGGTTTGGTGTAGGACCAGAGCAACAGGCAGGATTTGTCTCTGCCGTGCTGAGTACATACAGTAGATTTCTCAGGACTTGCAGACCCATAGATAAACCTTTAAAAAAACAAAACAAAACAGACCTGGGGTCTTTTATTAAAACTGTATGTTATTCTCATCTTGTGAAAGCTGTTCTTTTGCCTGATTTTATTTAGGCAAACAAAATGAATTTAGGCTAACAAAAATCTATTAAACTTAGTGTCTGGTTAACTATTTTAGCTAATATTAAAAGAGATGTTCCTGTTATTCCCAACCAGAAACATGTAGAAGGCTGACAACCTAAATATTGAGCCTCACAGATTCTGAGAAATGCTAAATATTTTGCTTGATTGCGTTTAGAGTGATCTAGTAGACTTAAAAAAACATTTCACCTTTCTAGTTGTCAGGCGTGTAAGGTATGTATGCCTGCTGGAGACAAATGGAAATTGCAGAGTATGGAGCTCATACAGGACCCAGGCATGAAGCAGCACGCTAATGGGATGGGTGCCAGCATTTGCCTTGCCCAGTGAGTTAAAATGCCGTATTGCTGTGTGGGATTGATGTGGGAGGGGGTGCTGGAGCCTGTAGGACAGTGGTGTGACCTGTATAGGGAACACTGAAGAATCCTTCCCCTTAGAGTTCTGCCTGATGCCTTTACCCTGACAACAGTGCCCCTGAGGAAGCTGTGCTGTGCTATTGGCTGTCCTCTTCCTGACTCTGCTTTAACTATCCTCCCAAACGGAGGTAAAAAATGAAGTTAATGGAAACTTGTGTTCTCCCGAGGGGATTGTGTCACTGGGAACGTGACTCCCTGCAGAAAGGCATAAAAGAGGTCTGTGTTACCATGTGGTTTGAAAATAGAACTTACTAAAAAGTTCTGTTATCCCAAGTTCTATGGGATAACAAATGTTTTTGGCTAGTGTGGCTATCAGAAGTTAGGACGTTAATCTTGAAGTGGATAGCTTCTGCACAAATATGGAGCTCAGGTGTATTTAGTGGGACTCTACTGATGTCTGTGCAGATCCCCCTGACTGCATCATGACACTTGTTATGAGAAACATCTACCTTACTCTGCCTCCTTGCCCGTTCAAAATCACGGCATATGCTTTGAGATTCAGGGGACTTGACAGAAATAGCATATCTTCTTATTCTTTGCCAGGTGATATATGCTG
>NW_010339527.1:0-24315 GCF_000700745.2 Antrostomus carolinensis | reverse complement strand
CCAGAGCACTGAAGGCAGTAAGTGTGTAGTCCCTTTGGTTAATGTGAGTCAGTGTTCCAGGGTAGCAAAGTGTTTGTTTGCAGCAGTGGTTTCCCTGGTAGGTGGTTGCTTATTGTTGGTGTTAGGAAAAAAACCCAACAAACCTCAAAGAACAAAGTGGGAAAGGATAGAGAACTTATAGTAGTTTCAATTATGTGTTGATGTCAATAAAATATATCTGGTATGTAGCGAGTGTTAATTTTAAACAGCTGTCTTTAGGTAGAAATAAGTTCTCTGATCTACACCTCCTAAAATACAACCCAGAATCGTCATGTTCAGCTGGTCACGAGATTAGGCAGATCTGCAAGTGAAAGTTAGCAATGGTGACATGCCCACGAACAGAGGTCACACAGGCTTGCCTGAGGGCAGAACATGCAGTCCATTTCAAGTTAATGTTGATGCCACTTGTTTAGAGCATTGTGGTTGGTAACCCTTTTCTCCTCTCAAACTGCCTCCCTGCTCTTAAAGTGGATCAGCAGTGTAACATGCCATTGGCTTTTGGAATTAATCTCAAGGTCATATCTAAATACAGGAGTAAAAAATGGAAGGGCTGTGCTACATGTTCCCCCCCTCCCTGAGGTCTGCTAATGTATGCTCTGTATCATTATTATACAGTCATGCTGGTCTTCACAGTGAACTTAGCATTTGAAAAAAGTTGCTACATGTTTAAAGAAAAATTGTAGTCCATGGCAGTGTAACACAAGTCTCTTTCTTACCTTTGTTTAAATCAAGCATTTATGTTTAAATAGTTAGTATATAAGAAAAACTTACCACATTTACATTAACTTGTACATTATTACCATTGTAAACAGTCTTTCAAACGAGACCTTGTGAGCCTGCCCTCTGCTAAGGGTACAGGATTGTTGATACAGCAAGAAAAATACCTTTTCTTAGCTTTAGAGTTGGTGGGGGCAATGAAGTGGGGTTCACTTAAAAGGAAGACATAAGATGAAATACTCTAAATGCTGATGTAAAAGAAAATGTCAGTTGTCCTGTAACCAGCTCAAAGTGGAAAGAGTAAGATGGGTGGGAGAGTCAAGTACTTCTAAATGATTTTTTTTTTTTTTGTCCTTGATTCTGTTGCCCTCCAGTAGAAAGAAGAGCATCTGTCTTGAGGGCAGGAGACACTGAAATCTGCAAGCACTTTTGCCTTCTATGTTCTGGCTCTACTACAGCTTGACACCAAAGAAGGTCCTCTTGTGGCAATTTAAATTGAAGTTTTGGCTATGTTTATGCCACTATATTAGGAAAAACTGATGGGATAACAAAGAAATTCTGCCTTGATGAAATCTAAGCAATCTAGTGATATATTAAAAATAAAGAAAGCTGACCTCATAAAGTGTTTTTTCAAAGCATATGGATCTTGATGGAAAGATATATATTTTTTTTTTTCAAGGTGAAAAATTAAATTCAATTGGGAGAAAGGGCTGTAACTTAAGAAATTAAGCAAAGAGGGCTGTTGCTCTAGCAACTCTAGTTGGTGAGTAAAATAAAATGTCTAGAAAGGGAGGTTAGTTTTTAGTTAATTAACTCTGTGGAGAACAGCAACAGTCTGCTTTGTGAAGCTGTCTTCAGGTGCACTGATTTAATTCACTAATGACTCAGTGATCACATCTTGATTGACTGCATTGCTAACTAAGGATTTTTGTGACAATACTTGATGTTTTTTCCTAAAGCACCAACGCTTGGTACAAAACTCTTACGTAGGAACTGAAGTTTTCTTTTTTAAAGAGAGGTTTTGAGCCTTGTATATTGCAGAGAAAAGTTGGCACTGTCAAGATAATGCCAAAACCCAAAGGCAAGCAAACCCTCTGAATTTTATTTTAAAGATCTCATAAGATTTCAGCTGGTCTCATGATTTTTCAGCACCTGATTAATAAATCTGAACATGTGGGATTAGTAATAATCTTCATTAAAAGGGGATGCTAACAGTATTATGAATACTTTCCAGGTATTTCTTGTTCTGTGCCATATCTGTTCAGGTTCATTGCTCATTTTGTTGTTCTGATGTCTAGTTCTCCTAATGAAGAAAAAAGGATGGTAAAAGAATAAAGAAAATAAGTATGAAATATCAAGCACTTCATAACTGGAGATTCTCCACAGTAGGAATCTCATGTGTTCCTTCTGTATGTGTTCACTTCTTTCATCCATTCAGTATTCTTTTCTTCATCTCCTGCAGTCTTTCTTTGAACTGTGGAGTTTTTTTATCTTGGCATGTAGGGAAGTATATTTAATATGTGGTTTGTGTTGTGTTTTTCATCGTGTAGTTGCATATAAAATCTCCTTTGATTTTATCACATTTAAATTATGGCAGTATTTAAGCTGCCTGTTTCCAGTAAAAAAAAAAAATAAAATACATGTCTACAGAGTAGGGCTGCTACAGGAGGACTTTGAGTGTCGGGATTAGTGTGTGAAGAGGAGATGAGACACAAACTGCCATTGTTAGGAATAAACTTAAAAGTAACTTAATGAACTATATGAATTATATGTCTAGTGTGTAAGATATGGTGAATGGAGTCAAGTAAGTATGAAGAAATTGACTCCCTAGATCTCTCAGTTACTCAAGGAAAACAATTTAAGCTGTTTGTTCCAAAAATGTGTAATTTTCATTTGTTTTCTTTATGTTTCTGGAGCAGTTATCTTGGGTGGTTATGAATCTTTACTGGGCATTTCTCCAGTTAGTTTCATATTGTTGGGCTGCTAGTACAAAACAAAAATTGACAAGATAAGGATTTTTTTCCTCAGAATCTGCTTGTTTGCAATTTCTGAAAATCAGTAGTTTGGGGAGCAAAACCGTATATAATTGAGATTGGCAAGGTCTTTGGTATTGAGCAATTCTTTTTAGCTTTCCCTTTAGAACTCTGTAGGGTTTAAATGGTGCCAAGAAACTATTTTCCAGTTGACTTGTACAGTATAGTTATTGTCAGGAAAGTTTTACTTCAGTGAGTAGGCTTAGTTTTCTGTTCTGTACCCTTGCAAAAATGGCACAGTAGCAGCTGTTTGTTTCGTTTTTCCAGATGCATTTACTATTTCCAGAGCTTATAATGAGGTCATCACTCATTTCTGACTCATTGTGTAGAGGTTCCCTTGTGTCCTAAGATTTCCTTTGGTCATATCTACAATGTTAGAAACTGTCAGTTGGTTAATGATTAACATATTGAATCAATGTCAAGCTAAGGAATTGTATTTACTAATTAAAAAGAATTAATTTTGGCAATTAACTGTCGGGGAAAAGGTTATCAGAACACAATGTAATCAGTAGTGCTTTTGGGTTTGAGACAAATCAACAGGAAGAAAAAAAATTGAGTTGAGGAATAATAGTGGTAAATATAGAAGCTACAGGAGATAATTTTTTATCTTAGGTGCCTGTATGTACCACACCTCTGCTGTTTGCTGCTCCTTAATATTAGTTTGGTAATATTAGGTGATGCTAAATGGAAAATACTGTGTGTGGCCTGAAGGCTTCCTTGTGTGACTAGGGACAGCTTCTCAAATACGCAAAACAAAATTTCTTGCCAGTATCTTTAGGTTGCATTGTCCATATGCATAATTATTCCTGTGCTCCTGCCCCTCTCCCTCCAGGCCTTTTCAAAGGCTTTTGAATTCCAGAATTCTGTGATTGAGGGGGAAATGAGATAACAGTGTTTGTGATCCATCTCATGTATTCATACGCTGAGCAGAAGGGTGGGGGTGGACAGGCTGTGAGTGTTGTCTCTAAGAATACCTGGGGTGAGAACGTCCATGGGGACGGCATCTCAAACAACTCCAGCTGCTGCTGTGTGATTCTACTCTTAACTTGTTAGGAGGCCTGTAAACTGTTTGTGACTGGAAGTGTGTGTTCAGTTAAGAGCTGTTTTCAACAGTGACACAGAAAGAGAGCTGCACAGACAAGGGCCGTCACACAAATACTAGGAGTATACTAATGCTGTTAGTTTCTGGAAAGCATCTGATATCTAAGCATATGGATATGAAATGAATAGGCTTGGGGAGATTTTGGTAGTGGCCAGAAGAGATATCCTAATATTGTTATAGTAAATGAATCCTGAGTGGGTTGGGAGTTGTAGTATGAGCGTGCTTCTGTCAGCTTTTTAAGATACTGGTTTTTAGATACTGTTTTTACAAAATTACTACAGACAAGAAGGTGCAAATAGGCATGAAATGAACGAAACTGTCAGGAAAATGTGTTTTGGTCCAAAATCTCAGCAAATGCTACCATAAATCAGATGTGATACTGGTAAGAATAAAAAGGTGACAAACACTTTTGAGATTACATTTCAGGAATGAAAGCATCTTTGAAGGTATTTAATAAGCTAAATTCTATGATAATGATTTTGATACTAAGGTTCAGTCTTTAGCAGGATGACTATGAAAAGCCTTTTATTTGTCTATTCTACAACATACACACTTTGTCTCTCATGACTATATGCATTGTGCTAAAGAACATAGTTGCCTAGAAACTATTTATACCTCACCTCATTGGTCTTTGGGCCTTTATCACAGAAATGAAAGTATTAAAGATCTTTTTCAGTCATAAACTCTAAAACAACTCATGCAATCATTCTGCCTTTGTCTCTACCTTTTGTACATCTTATCTGAGGCTAGAAAAAAACTTCTGCTTGATCAGATAGCTTGTGCTCCTCTCCTTTTCCATCTGACTTCTGAGCTTATTTCCTGATTCTCACTGGCTTTTAAGATTCATTGCTAACATCTAATTTCTTCTCTTTTAGAAGCTGCACTTCCTCAGTCACTAGTACAATGGTTTTGGTTCCATGTAGCTCTTTGAAAAGAAGATTTAAAGGTGCTTGTAGTTGCTTCTCTTGTCATTTAAACAAATATATATGTATTTACTTATTTTAAATTCATTCTTGTTGTTATGTAGTATAGGTTTTGTAGTTCAGTCTTTTCACACTAGATGTCAATCTACTTGCATAAGTAGAAGCTGCTATCAATTTTTTGCCTTCTAGATATTTCTTTCACCAACTGCACTAGTAGAATCCTGTTTTCCATCTACTTTGCAGGATAATCAATGCCATGAAAAAAGGAATGAATTTGAATATCAATTTTCTTTTGATGGCTAATACTGAAGAACACTTCGTCCAAATAAGACAGCGGTTCTGGGATTGCCAAGTGTAATTAAAATCTTTGATTTCAGTAAAGTTCGCTGACAGGTTTAACTGAAAATGAAATTTCAACAATATGGAAGTAGAACTTGGAAAGACTTAAGCAGAAATATTTTTTTTCTAATTGCTGAACAGGAATTTAATATGCCTATTGATATTTGTTGTTGATAGCTGTTTCTTGCTTTTTGAACATTGTAGGTAGTAAAAAGACTGAGTACTTGTGTGTCTGGTCTCTTCTTGACTGTGTAAAACTTCTGTTTGCAAGAAGAAATTCTAAGTTCCCAGGAAATGGAGGCTGCAGAAGTGTGACTGCTAAGCTAGAGGGAATCGGAGATGCGTGCTCATGTCACCCCACCTCTGTTCTGCTTATTCTATTCCTGTAGCAGGCAGAGTGTTGAGGGATATAAGATGAGCCAAATTATACTTAGTAGGAACACTGCCATCATAACAGTGAGTATGAGAGGGGAACTTGAGTGTGAAACATTTGGAAGCCAGAAAACATTGATTATAAACATACATACAACTAATTTTTTCTACTGTCTTGTATAGAAAAAAGTATAATTCATAAAAATAGAGAAGTTTGCTTCAGTGCTTATTTCTTAACCCCCCTCTTCTCAAAAACTATTATCGCAAGGTCTTATTGAAATGAGATCTTTGAATTAAAGGAGGAACAGAGTGATGTATTGTGGTGTGCTTGCAAAACAACACAATACAATTTTAGGCTTACAGCAGCAGACATGACAAGGCATTTTAAGTCCATTTAACATGATATTCACCTACAAGCCAGGAGACACAAGTCTTGGCTCACATCTGTACTTAAGGATGAATGTTCTGGATGGAGGTGTCTGCAGCTGACTGAGATACTTAACTCCAGAGGAATCCTGAAATTTTTCAGTGATTAAGAACTACTTTTGAAGAGGTAAGAATATGAGGAAGAGCAGAGAACAGAAACACTTTAAAACTGTTTTTTTGATAACTTTTATTATATCCTGCTTCTGCTGTATCTTCTTTTTGTGTTCTAATTTAAAAAAAATCATGAGGAGGGGGAAAAAGCTGCCTGAAATGTATAATACTGGGTGGAAGTCAGGTCCTCAGCACCAACTGTTGTACTTTATGAACATGCTCTTGCTGGTCTGTGCTCCCAGCTAATGTAGATGTGACTGCACTCTTTCTAGTTAACCTGTTAGTTTTGGTACTAAAGTGCTATTTACAAAAGCATTTGCCATCATCTTGGCACTGCAGAGACATTAAAAGGATTGGAGACTGGCAGCAGTACAGGTAGAAGCCTGTGCCTCCCACTTAAGATACTAGTTACATACCTTAGGTAGTATCTTACTCTGAGTAACTGAGAAGTAAATGGAACTGATGGCTGCTGGCAGAACTCGGTGAGGTACACTGAGGTGTGTAGTCAGAGAGCAAGTAATAGTGGTTGTAACAATATAACTGCCTTCCTCATTCTGTTACCCTCTTTCATTGTGTTATAGCTCCGGTTTTGTGGCAGACCATCTCTGCCTCTTCTGAAAAAAGCCTGGTACATTTTTAGATACCACTAAAATAGCTAATTGGTCTAACAACTTGTGTAGTTTTTTGACAAGGGCAAATGTGATTCAGTATGAAACTGTTGCTAAGATGTGCTTTGTCATCTTTGCCATCCTGCTCCTAGCTGACTTCAAAACTAGTTACCTCCTGTAAATGGCTGTGGAGGTTTCCCAGGATAGGGGTCCTGTCCCGTGGGGTGGAGCGCTGCCTGGCATCTCTAAGGAACTGCTGCACACTGTTGCTTTCTACCTGAGCTGCCTTTGCTGATTGTACCATGTCCCATCTTAAATCCCAGGGTTTGAAAGCTTTTTTTTTTTTTTTTCCTAGTCAAGCAGGGTTTTAAACATTTTTTAATTAGTGTCTGTGTAAGAAGAACTTGACCCTAGTTGGAAATATTTAAACCAGTTATTTCTACCATGAAGATGTCTTGCATTATACTCCTAATTCTGCCCTTAATGTCATGCAGCAGGCTTGTTATAATTTGGGTGTATTAGTAGTGATACACCAATGTAGGTAAAACTCTTCTTAAAGAAACATTATATTGTTTTTTGCATGTCCCTACCTGTTTGAATCAGAGTTAATATTTTTGTATGTCTGAATAAATTAATTAAAGTTTGCATACTTTAAAGTTTAATATGCTTTATGATTGCATCTTACATAATTGCATTAACTACTGAATTCTTAAAAGCTTTTAGTGCTGTGTTTGGAGCAAAATAAAATACCCTATGATTATTTTATTTTTATTTTTGGGGGTAAATATCAGTACCTTATCATTACTATAATTATTTTTCAAGATTTTCCTATTTCTTTAAAAATTGAAGGAATTAAAAATTCCAAACATCACTGAAGAAACCAAAGCTGTCCAGTGTTTCTGGTGATTTGGAGATCTGTTATATTGTTTAGAGATTCCTGAAAAAGGTGTATGGTAGAATGTGGTCTTTGTAGTTGTTGCTTCATGTATTTTGTGTTATTTCATAGGGCTTAGTGTTGAAAAGACAACTTCACACAGGGATTTGGTGTTCCCAGGGAATGAGCTGAACGGGGCCATTACTGTTACTTGTAGCTGGCTGATACCAGCCCTGTTAAAAGTTTGCTAACACCTGCTGTGCTGAGAGCTCTTTCTAACCTATGGGGTGAGTGTACAGTCACTGGGGCCATATGCCCTGGATACTGCTGATAAAAATAGCTATTGAATGCGTGTTATTTTAAAATAATAAATTTGTTTCAAATACCTATTAAAAGTGGCAAATGTACCTGAAGTAATAATTAATGAAAAGTAATTGACTTTAAAAAAAAAAAAAAATTCAATCAGCTGGAATGATTTGTATCCTCTAGTGAGCATCTATCATGCAACAGTTTCATTATCTGAAAGAATTTTGCCATAAGGGAAGTGTTTTGCATTCCATTGCAAACATAATCTCTTCCAGAATTCTCTGAGGTGCCCTGAAAAACAATAAATAGTGAGTAATTGCTTGGGACTCAGAATTTTCTTTAAAACTAAATTTAATTTAAAAATGTATCAGGATTTTTTTGAGTGCAATTTGAATGTTACGTAGTAATGTGATAGAACAGGGATTTAGGTGTGCTTTACCATGTTTTATAGAAGTCCCCAGTTTTAAGAGCACGTTACTTTGGAGCAACCTGCAAAGTGATTTCTGTAGCAGCAGGAATGATTATGTTTATATATGCCCTTATGTGGAAGTGTATGTAGTTCTGTTTCTCTTGGTTCCACATTTGAACGTATGGATCAAAGCAAAGGCTCGTTCTTCTTCACTTGTCACTTGATCTTCCATCACACACTGAAGATGTTCTCTTTCAGGTTTTACCCCTGATGTGAGACTTTACTGTGCCTCTCTTATTCCTGCTATCTACAAACTGCCTAGCAACCAGCTAACCTCATCAGGAGGTTTAAGGTGCTGTCCTCATTCTCCATAGACTTTTCTGCCAATGTTCATGCAAATTGTGGTCATTTTGAGCATAATGGTAAAAAACAGAGGATGGGAATGCTGATGTGTTGCTGAGTGCTGCTGTTATGTTCTTCTGTCTTTAATTGTGCGTTTTTAGGCACACTATTACTGTTCATAACTTGCTTCTTGCTCTATTCTTGCCATGTTTAACTCTGCTTAAAGCATCCTTCTGTTTTTCCTCTATACTTTTTGCTGATGAGTAGTTCTCTTCTGTCTTAAGTACCAATAGTTCTTAAGGAAACATTGTGTCAGCTGCATCTTTGATGCGCTAGCAAAGACCACAGAATCACAGAACATTAGGGATTGGAAGGCACCTCGAAAGATCATCTAGTCCAATCCCCCTGCCGGAGCAGGAACCTAAATGAGATCACACAGGAAGGCATCCAGGCGGGTCTTGAATGTCTCCAGAGAAGGAGACTCCACAGCCTCCCTGGGCAGCCTGTTCCAGTGCTCTGTCACCCTCACCGTAAAGAAGTTTCTTCTCAAGTTTAAGTGGAACCTCCTGTGTTCCAGCTTACACCCATTGCCCCTTGTCCTACCATTGGTTGTCACCGAGAAGAGTCTGGCTTCATCCTCGTGACACTCACATTTTATATATTTATAAATGTTAATGACCTGCATTTTTTGATAGTCAGGACTTGCTTGTGGAGCTAATGGCAAACAACATAAGTTAGAATTGTGTGCACAGTGTACAAGTTGTGCAGTAGGGTGGCTTGCTGGCAAGAGAGCCTTCTTTTGTAAGAGTTACTAACAGTAATAAAAAGAGAAAAATTGGAGAGAAAAAATCTTTTTCCACGTATAAATGAATTGTAAAGCTCCCAGTTATCCTGAATTAAGTGCTCTTTGCATCTGCCTTAGAATCTATGTCTCTTTGGGTCTGGTGTTCATCCAGGTTTCTTATCAGAATTGTGTGACTGTTCTGTTTAAATGTGGCAACTTTTAACTCTTTATGGTTCATGTTAAAGCTACAGCCATGTAACCGTTTTTGTCTCACGTCCTCATAGTAAATGTAATTATATTAAAGCTATGCATACAGATCAAGGCCTGGATTGTTTATGCATAGTTTTCTGTTCTGGTAATTTTTTCTCCTTAAGGTTCTTCCTGTTTCTTCTTTTTTTGCCACTGTATTTTTTTCTTAATTTTGTAAGGGTTGTGTATGTGTTTAGGTAAAAGAAGAAGATTTTATCTTCCCCGGAGTGCCCTGTTGCTTCAAAGTTTTGTCTGTTTCCTAGATGGTATTTGCTGGTCACACCAGTGGTGTATCAGTTATATATCTGGGAAAAAATGCATTTTTCCCTAATAAAATCAATGTTTTGCATTTTGTGAAAGGTAAGAAACTGCCATCCCTTTATCCAGTTCTTAGATTCCATCCAACCTGTTGGATACATCAGTGCTGTGGGTTTTAGAGAGAATCTGTTGTAGCAATTTGAAGTGATCTTTCTCTGTCTCCAGACACAATGAAGGAGTAATCGATAGGCCAGCACTGTAACTCAGATTTGAAGGTATGGAGAAGAGTCCACTTTATTTTTTTTCTCAACCATCGATTACAAATTGATTAGTTAGGCAGGGTTTTTTGGGCTTTGGCGGGTTTTTTTGTTTGTTTTTTTTTCTTTTTTTTCACTTTGCTGCTGTAAGAAGGCAAAGCAATAGATATTAATATTTAATTAAATATTCTAATTCTCATCTGTAATCACATTGCTTTTTGTCTGGATTAAAAAGTGCTGCCTCTTCGAGTTCATACTTGATTTCTTTATCTAAGAGGCTAAATCCAGATTTTGTAAACTAAGGTACTTAATCCTTGAGTTAGTTATATTGAGATATGCTTACCCATTCTTTGGGTGTATTTGTAATGGATCAGGCTCTTGGGTTAAAAATTTTTGTAAGTGAATATCCTGAATAGAAAACTACCGAAGTGGGGGGTTAGCTTTCATAGACCTTCACTGAACTGATCCTTAACATACCTTGAAGATGAAGTACTATTAACAGCTGAAATAAGAAATGGGCCCTTCACTATGGACTTTGAACAACCTGGTCTAGTGGAAGGTGTCCCTGCTGATGGCAGGGGGGTTGGAACTGGATGATCTTTAAGGTCCCTTCCAACCCCCTCTATGATTGTATTTATGAATTTTGGGCCTTTGTCTTCCGGTTTTGGAAAGCTAAGTAATGAAAAATGTCCAACAATTAAAACAAAAATTGGGTGGAAGTAATTATTTTAAAGCTGAAATAAGGAGTTTTATCTGTTTGGGGCAATAAAAACTATAAGAAAACGTGGTAGCATTTTTCTACATACTGTATCAGAATATATGGCTAAATAAGCAAAATTGCTTAAAGGAGTAAAGCTTGTTTCTATCATTAAAGCAAAGGGGAATGAAAGAATGGAATGATTTGTACCATAGTAGTGAAAGATCTGTCAGTGCTTGAATTATGAACTCTTTTTCCATTGTTTAAGTAAACTAGAAAATATGCAGGCAAGACTGTAACATCCTGTATTAAGTTTAAAGCCAAAACAGATGTACTGTTTTAATTAAATAAAAATCCTGTTTGCTGCTTTATATTATAAGAGAAAAAGTTATTCTCTTATTAGAGATACATATTTTACTTGCACGCACCTTCATAATAACTCTTACAGCTCTTAGAACTAAAATACTATATTTGTGTCATTTAATGAAGGAACAGGAGAGCAGAGTTAAATGTGGGAACTCTTAACTTGCAGTACAGTTGCTTTATTGTTGCTTTATTTATTGTTGCTTTATTCTCAGTATACACTGAGAATTTCATAGAAGTGCAAGGAAGTTAGACATATGTCTAAATAAATTTAATGAAACTTCTGTGGCTAAATTCCCTGCATTGCAATGAAAACTGAGTCAACTATACACTGGATTGTTTGTGGCGTTGTATATGTTTAATACTTAAAATCAGCATTACAGGTACTGTCTGAATTGCCAGAAGAAGTCCTTGGTGACTGGATTTTGATATCTGTTGACTCCTGAGTACCAGGATTTCCAGTCTCCTAGAGCTGTTTGGTGTTCCTAAATAATTTAGCATGTGGTTTTGTACGTGTGTCCAAGAGGAAATGTGCTCTAGTGATTAAGATAGCATTTGTAGTCAAGAGTTTGAGGTATGCTTTGTCTGATCCTAATCTTTGAAAATAAAGTCTTTTGAATTGGAAATCTACATATATCTGAGAATGTATTCTGTCTCGACGTGTCGCAGTAAGGATTTAGCTCTTTATGTATTTCTACGCTCTGTATAATGCAGGTTTTGCCCCATATAGGATGTATTTGTCCCTCTGTTTACACAGTACTGGTAGTTGTGTTACTTCAGACATCTTTGCGTGTGTGTTTTCTAATGAAAATTCTCAGAGTACTAAGCTAGTAATTTCTCCAAATACAGGAGAATGGTTCAGTATGATGTCAGAAATTAAAGTTTAATTTTGTACTACTTGTATTTCTGCAATATGTTGAATGAAATGGTGATGATGCCTGCTTGTTGGAGGTATAAAGGATGAAATTCTCATTTTATGTCATTGGAAAGACTTCAGATTTCTGCAGGGTGATAATTTCACACAGTTGGGCTCTTCTCCTATAGAGAGTGCTCTGATACAGCCACCTTCCTTCACTGAAAACAGCATTGCTGTTTTGGAAGTGGAAGGAGTGGCAAGTGGTAAAAAGACAAGTAAGAGTGCATTACCTTATCTAGGATAGGTGGAGTAGCAGAGGACTTCTACAGAGGTGAAGTTATTCTGAAGTTATGTATTGAAGGAAGGAAATGGGGTATTGGTGGTGGGTTTTCAACTTGTTAGGATTAGGAGAAATGGTGAAATTGAGTATGTTTGTCTAAGACTTACTCAACTGTCACTCATTCTGCTTATGTGTGCTTGTCCAGCCAGGGTTCAGTTACACCTGTGTCCAGGGGAAGCTTTTTTTTTCAGCAGGGGCCGGGGCTCTGTTACAAAGGACTTGTAGCTTCTGGTCATGCCTTCTGTTTTTTACCACTCTTATCAGTGAATAAGATGGGAAGGAAAGAAGGATGATCAACTAAGACCATTAAACACTGCTCTGAAAGGTGGAGATTTCCCTACTTTTGCCATAGATTCAGTTAAGTAATTTTTGTGATCTGTTTTCCTCCTTTTACTAGTACCCAGTTTGAGACCCTGGAATGTGACTCGTGGAAGTGATGTGCGCTGAGGAGGCTGTTACATCTAGTTGGTGATGAAATTTGTCGTATAATCATAAGTATTCTTAAAAATCAGCCCTTGCTTATCTCAGAATGGGTGTTTGAATTCCTGAAGGCTTTTAGTGTCTTTATCTGGAGACAAATCTGTGGTCTAGGCACCTTTTTCATGTGATGTATATACTATATCCTGAATTTAATTGCAGCTCTTGTAGTGTAAAGTTCACTTTTAACTGATATGACTTATATAAAGTGTTTGGACTATTTTTTCTGGACAAAAAGGAAGCTGGAGCACACTCTTGTTTTTATAAAGTGCATAATGACATGAACTGTTCTGATGTTAGTTTTGCAAAATTATTATTTTAGAACAGCTCCCCCTAATCATGTACTGCTCATATTTGTAAGCTTGCATAACTCTTCCTCTAAATTATTAGCATTGTTGTTTTGCTTCTCAAGGTCTTGGTCTTGCAAAAAAGGAAAAAATCTTTGATTTTCTATGCACTTACAAATGGCCAAACAGACCTTTATGTGCAAATTCAAAGAGCTTGAGTTGTTTGCTTTTTGAGAGATTTTATTCTAGGAAACCTGCCAGGCTTCAGTGCCAGCACTTCAACTCTCTGCCTTTGGAAATCTTTGTCACTGAAAGCACCAAGTAACTCAAAGTTTGTTTTGAAATGAGTTATTTGAAATGAGCTATGTTAAATACTTGAGTTATTTCTTCACTTTAAGAAAGTAGTATCTTTGGACTGCAGTCCTGAATCCCTTCTTAACGTGCATGTTAGCACAGTTGAGTCAGGAATGTTATAGTTAACAAGGAAAGGGCCAAAACCTGGGCACAGGTGATCGCCACATCATGACCATCACAGGAAAACGCTCTGAGTTAGGAAAGACATAATGCAGCTGTGACTGAATTATCCTGTTCCATGAATTCTGTTGGAAAGCCCTTTCTCTGGGGTGCATGCAAGCTTTGTAATGGAAAACAAAATGTGTTTCAAAGTGGTGAGTCATGACTAGCCTGGTAGCATTCCATACTCATCCTTTTGTGCCTTAATGAGGCACTGGCAATTAGTTACAAAACCTAGGTTTTGTCAAGCATAATATTAATTAAATATTTGGATGTAACACATTTCAGTAAAATCAGCTGCTAGTGAAACTACTGTTTTTCTAGATTTTTTTTTTTTTAGTTAGTTAGTCCCTGCAGAAGTTTACAGAGTGAAAATGATCAGGACCAGATCAGTCTGCTTTAACTGTCCAGGCAGAATGAAATTTCAAAAAAGGGGGAAGGGCAAGAAAATAAATGGCATAAATTACAGAAAACAAATGAGATGTTTGATACTTTTTGACAGCCCTTGAAGCTTGAGGGGAAAGATGAAAAAATTGGAAGACTTGTGAGTTTAGAACATATTTGTACTTTGCCAGTGATTTTGTTCTTACCAAGCATTTCACAAAATATCAAAATCTGTTGTATATTAAGAAATCATAACATCGTTCTTACTCTGCTGTTATAAAGAACCTTTGTGAGAGACAGCAGTTAGATGGCAAGGTGGCATTGCTTGAGCAATCTAGTATTATATGTATTATTTATTGTTTCCATAAGTAACAGAAATAGGTCTTATATTTAAAAACAGTCATATACTTAATTAAGATATGCTTAATTATATACATAAGAAAGCAGAGAGCTTGTTTTACCTGACACTTACTGCTTATTTAAAAAAAACAAAGTCTGTGTTTCATTATTAAAGCATACATTCTTAGCTCACTGCCCATAGTTCTTATGAAATGTATTTTGTAACAATTGAATAGAAACCAAACAAATTACTTGGACTAGAAAATATTAAGGAGAAGCTCAGCTAGTTGATACCTATGTCAAAGGAAAATGCAGTTATCCTAAAGAAGGGATCAAGAGGTTTTCTGAAATGGAAATTCTTTGCAGTGGAGACTGTTGCCTGGCTCACCGCATGTTTAATGAGTTGGAGAAGTGTTTCCTGGGTCTGTTAGTGAGTTAACCCAAAACATATTTTTTCCAGATTGCCTCCTGATGCACCTTTCTGCTCTGGCAGCTTACAGCACATGAAACATAAGGGATAAAATTATTAATTTTTTTTTTGATTGTGCAAGACAAGATGCTTATTAATAGTTAGTAATGCCTATTTGGAAGGAATGCTTGAAAACAGTATGGACCAATTGTCTTCCAAAGATGGTTTCCTTGGTTTGAGCTTTTTTAGATGTTTATTTCTTGTAAGTACTTGTAGATCTTGGTTTACATTTTGGAAAAACAGAGGTCAAGTCTATCTCACTGTCCTCATCAGAAGTGTTGCTGTTGACTTCAGTAGAAATAAGATGCTATCTTCAGTATAATTCTGCTTTTGTTACAGTTTTTGAAGTCTGAAGCTCTGAATATCAGAAAAAATGTGCTGCTAAAGGACAGATTCTAATGAGTCAGGAACGTGATGTCCAAAACTAATGGACAATTTAGGAGGAAAGATCAAGCCCCTTATTCTCATAATAATAAAAAAGAAATCAGTAAATATGCTGGTTTGCTTTCTCTGAGTGGTTACATTAAGTAGCCTGTACCATAGTTGCCTTGAGAAGGTGGTAGTTTAGAATTTCCAGTCTGGATTTATTTTTGTAGGAATTTTTTTTTCTAGAAATCTTTTTCTTGATTAATTTTTATCACTGCAAATAAACAGGAAAACATTTTTTTAGATAAATACTATGAAAATCACGTTTAATAAAAATATGATGTAGTATATATAGCACAGGAACCACTGAATAGCAAGAACATGTATCAGATCTTAATAAATATTAAAAACCTTGTTTAAAATAACAATTTTTTTTTTACACAAAGAAACATTGAACCAAAATATATGTTCATGCTCTGATAGCTTCCTTAAATAGCTTGGAGCTTTGATGTTAAGTGTGTTCATTTCTACTAAGTGAAATATATTCACAATGACAGTTTATAGACCACAGGAATGGACTTTGCCGTAGGCATGCTTGCAGCACTGTTGCAACTCACATGAATATCTTCTTTTTTTTTCTCTCTCTATTGAGCTTTTTGTGATATTAATAGAAAGTATAAAGCCTAACAATTAGAGATGTTACAAAGTTGATCTGAATAATGTAGACATGTAGGAAATCAAGTAGCCTATGCTGGAGAGTTATTTTTGGTTCTCTCTTATTCAAGATCTCAGCTGATATGCCCAGATATCTATTGGAGAAGTCTGGGATTATGACTTGAAAGGCTTCTTTAGATGATGTATTTAATACCTACCTGCAGAGATAGCCTGTGTCATCTTGTGGACTTAAAACCAAAGTGCCCACAAGTGAAATGATAAATTTTGGGATTTATGAAGCCAGTAGAGAAAAACAATCTTTATAATAGGTCTTTTAGGAATGGTGTTTTTAATGTATATGAAGTCATATAAGAAAAAAACATAATAAAGTAGTAATAAGTTGAAGAATGAAATTTTTATTACTGTAAATGAAATATGATTTGTTGGGATGTGACAATGAGGAAAGATACAGTCACTTCCATAAGGTCTTTCTGCCACTCTGTAAGGGACAGCATGCCAGAGGCTTGGCACATCTCATTTATGTCTCCTCTGCTGCCTTAGGCTGGTTGTGTCTGGAGACTTATCTCAAGGCAGAGGAGACAGGCTGGTCTTTGGGAAGTATATGACTCTTTTTAAATATAAGACCTATTTCTGTTACTTATGGAGACAATAAATAATGCATATTGACAAATCCTAGTTTTTGGTAACAAATATAATCAATTACAAAGGGGATTTTATTTCCAGGGAGTATTATATACACATCTTGTTACCTTCCTTGTAAACATACCACGCAGGGTTCAACTCAAGAGCATGTCTTGGTGTGCTGGAAACCACAAATAGCTCTTGCTGAATAAAGAACGTAATAGCTGTAACATATCCTTATTTTTTGCTTCCTCCTTATTGTAGCTTTATTTATAATGAGAAAAAAATAATTGTGAAGTCTTGTCAAAGCCTGAATTTTCTCATTGTGTGAAGTTTAATCAGACTATTAGCTAGTATAATCTATTTGATGTTTTTCTGAACAACTGTGCTCTCTAATATAACATTATTAAAACATTTTCCTGCTCTTTTATTTCATATCATAAAATGTCTAGTATTTTATATCACAGTTGCTTTAAAAAAGGCTCCTTGAGATTGTAGGTTAAAAAGATGGGTGTAGCTGCTTCCTTTGAAAGTGTGCAATTTAAATTACCAAATTAAATGACACAGTGTAAAGTCAGTGGTAAAAATGGAGCTGAGCTAGCTGAATGCTTAATAAGAAAACTTCAAAACACTTCTGCAAGCTATAGATAAAAAGAAAAATAAAATTCCTAGTTGTTACATATTTTTCTGTCAGCAGCACCCACTTATATAGGGGCTACACACCATATGCGTTGGCAGTGATTTTTTCTTTAAAGGAATTTGTAAGACCCAACCTACATGAATCAGTTGGTCTAATAGTAAGAAGAAAATGTATGTTAAATATGAACATATTCAAAATATTCAGCTTAAAATTGTTTTGGCTGAGATTTTTGTGATAATCTGAAGGGTGGGTTCTGTTTTTACTATGACAACAGGCAGGCAGATGTTTTGTGCATACAGAAGCAGTTGTACATGCACTTCAGCATGAGGAACAGCTGGATGACTGGCTATCTAATCTGTGCTTATATATGTATAAGGTACTTTAATATAACCAGTCGTTCCTGCATGTTTAGAAGTGAGGCACCATGTTAGCTCCTGAAGGATTCAAACAGTGGTGTCCTGGGGAAAGGTAAATTTGCATACAGTGACTGTGACACTGAAATATTAAATATTCTCAGACTTGCTTAGTGCTCTATAGTAAAATGCTTTAAAAATGGTAATGCTTCCCTTTTAAGAGCTCCATCTTAATCTTTTTTTTTTTTTTATTTTGGAAAGGGACAGTTTGTGACTTCTCAGTGAGCCTTTTCATTTTTCAGTCTTAGCTATCCTAAGTACTTGTGAAATAAGGGAGACTTTTGAGGAAAATAGCAAGAATCCCTGTGGTGCTTGAAGGAATTCACTGTGTTTTGGTCTGGCATTATTTTTAGTTCTTGCATAATAAATTAATCTGTATTTTTCTGTGTGAAATCTGTCTTCTGAGAATTACACGGAGCCTACAGCAAGCATAGTAACGTGGGGGTTGGTCCTCATATGGCTCTTAGTCTGTCTCCCTTGCTGAACCTCTTTACCAGAGAACAGAGAAGTGTAGTCTTTCAAATTCTCGACTGCATTTGTCATCTGCAGTTTTCAGTCTTGCCTGAATGTTTTCCTGGACCGTGGATGCGTGTCAATTTGTGAATTCAACAATTGGATGGGTGTAACTGGGCTCCCTTTACTGTAGTGCCTGTTTTGTTTTTACCAGGCTGTATAATGAATTGGATTTTAAGTGAAACTGAATAGGTCAGTGTGGTGATTCATTATGATGGTTTTGTTGCTTTGAAATGGCCAAGGTAAGGGTTTAATTAACATTTTTAGGTATGAAATTGATGGTCAGAGGCAATAGTACTTTACTCTTTGTTCAACTCTATAATACAGCCATTTGTTCTAAATACAGGTGATGTGGGTGACAGATGGCAATCAGTTCCTGAGCACTAGAACGAGCTTTTCTCCAGAAGCCTGAACGGGTACACTAACAGCCACAGTTCCTCCTCATTTAAGCTTCCTGTGGCCTTTGATTTAATAGATGTGGAATGAGAAATAACTTTCAGTTGCATTCTGTGCAATGGCGTGAGGTTAGCCAAAATTCCTAGTCTGTCTTGTGAGCCAAATCATACCCTGCAGAGGCAGACGTATTACAAGGGAAAAATACAATAGGCCTCTTTGCTGCTCTTGGCTCTCTGGTGTGTTTACTGCTTTGGGAAGATAGGATACAAGCTTAACAGGAAATCCTCTTTTGTCTTGTACTTTCTGTAGGTCAGTGTGGACATAAAAGCTATTTTCAGTCGCTGAAATAGCTGAATTTGGTTTTACTTTTTATTTGCTACTTCTATGTCAGAACAAATATCTGCAATATCGCTTAGTTTTTTCTGGTAAGATATGTGAAAGAAGCCAAATGTGACTTGCCTAACATGGTTTAAATAAAGAGGTACTTTGATAACTTTTTAATAAAAATACACTTATTATGATCTCATGTTTAAGTAATTTATTAAATTCTACTTCATGATGATGATTAATAGGAAAATCCACAGTAGATCTTTGCACTGTATGAAAGAAAAAAAACAACTTCAGACTTGGTTACATTCATTCTGGGATAATTCCTCCTCTTTTAAGAGGTGAAGACATTTAACATAGATCAGATATGAATAACAAAGTAAATTTGAGGTACATGGAATAAAATTCTGTGCTAATTCTAACTAGTAATGATCATATTTACATTAAAAAAATCTTGCTAATAACTTACACAATGTGATGAGCACTTCACATACGAATAATTTTTCTCAGGTTTATAAATAGAAATGTGACATCAAAGTATGTATTTGAAGCTTCTTCAATATTGTGTCACACAATATCTTCAGTATATCAGATTCTGCAAATTTGCCCTTGCTGTTAACATTAGTTTCAAATAGTACCTTGAAGAAAAGCTCATCATGTATTCTCCAGAGAAATGCTGGCCTTGAGTGCAGCAGGGCTTGAAAGAAAAGGAAGAAATACAAACAAATTAGCAACATTCATCTGTCAGCTGTGTTTAAAAATACAAATTCAAACACTAGTTTTGATTAAATAGCTCTTTCTCCTCTTTCTAAAACAGTTGCAGAACTTCTGCTAAATATCCACTGGGCCAAGAAATTCCTTTGCTGGGGTGCCCAGGGCAGCTAGTGAACAGGCACCAGCAGTGCACACCCTTCCCATACCCACAGGCTCCAACTCTCTTCTGGGGCACCATGTCTGCATATGAGTAGGTGGCTTCATTTCTAGCCCAGTCCCTTCCTGGCCTTAGACTACTGATAGCTTTCTCTTTTTTGTTTTAATCCTCCAAAGTAACCTGTCACTTGCCTTTGATTTGGTGGACCATGGTGGGATCATCCTAATAAATGTGCTAAAATTCCCCTCCCCTTGCCCTTTACCTTGTTCTCCCTCTCCTACTTTCCCCTTCCTGTTGTGGGTACGTGTATGCAAACAGCATGGACACGTAATTAAATGCAGACATTTGATCCTGACCTAGTGTGGACTGCTGCCAGCAGTGGTTTTGGTGGTGTATCAGACAGCAGGCACAACAGTCTAAAAACCACTTGTTACCCTTTGCCTGGGGGAGTGCAGCAGTTTCCACAGCAGCACAGAGGCACCTTGAACGGCGCTCTGAAGGCAGCAGCTTTTTGGGTCAGGTGGCTTCAAGTTTCTACCCCAAGCTAGAGCCTAGTTTTGAGAGCTAATAAAAATTACTAGGAACAGAGGATGAAGGCCAGTAAGAGAAATTTGACTGTACCCATTGCTGTGTCCTCTTGACCTTATCCTGCACCAAAATATTGGTAATTGTTCCCAGGGTTTTCCTCATGTGTTTTCTTCAGGACCTGTTTTGTTCACCTTACTAAGGTCTTGATTACTTTTGCTAAAGTTAAAATGCTAAATATGTTTTGTTCTTTTGTGTTTGTTTGTTTCTTCTTTCAGGCCACAGTGAGTCAAATCATGTCAATAACGGGTATTTTCAAACACACTTTTGTTCCTAAGGGTTTTTATCTTTCCTGCTATTTTTTTTTTTCCCAAGAGCATTAAACCCTATAAATTTTGTCTCCAGATTCCTATTTTGCTGTTAGGCTCTAGCAGCAGGAGCAGAGGTGTAGGGACCTACAGTAAGCTGTGAGATGTCCTCACTATACAGACTACTAGAGGCTTTACCTAGATGTGAATTTCAGGTTTATAAAAACAGTGGTTTTAAGTAAAATGTTCCTGGCCCTTGTGATTGTAGAGAAAAGCTTGAAAACTATTACTAAAGTTCTTCCCAAAAGCTCAGAAGCCAGACAACAATGAAAAAGAATTCCACATTTCTTCTGCAAATATTTAAATATCAGGATTTATGAAAACTTGACAGTACTATTTCAGAATAAAACAACATTTTGGAGGTACTTTATAAATATTTGTAATCCTAGTCTATACACTGTCACAGATGTAAATACAATCTTCAAAAAGCAACATTCTCTCCAGTATTTTATCCCAAACAAAGAGAAATAAAGTGTAAACAAGCCAGTGCCTTTATTTTCTCTCCCTCTAAGTAAAAGCATACGTTTCCCTTGTTCCACTGTAAGTGACGCTGTGGTTGAAGTGAAGAGAAACAAACATATTCCGAAGCTGTGCCTAGCTCATGATATGTTAATGCTGTAGGTAATTTTCAGGTCCATTTCTAATGCTATAGACTGTAAATTGCTCTTGTCACAGGATAAAATAGTTTGGGTTTTTGCATACAATAAATGAATTGCTGCAGAAGTATCCTATGTGTATCGATGGTTTGACACAGAGTCCAGCACAGGAAAAATACAGTTTATTTATGTGCTTGTTTGGCATGTGTAAAGATGCAGAAAGACCTGTTTCTTCCTGTGTTAGATCTACGTTTTCATTATCAAAGTAGGAACATATTTCAGTCAGAGAATAGTGCCAACCAAGCTATTTATTTTAGAGAAATCTGTTTTATGGCATAATTTCCATTTTAATAAATAAATCCTATTCAGAGGAATCATAAAGTTATTCTATGTGCCTGTAGTATTCGAAGTGTGGTGGTTTTTTTAGGGCTGTGCTAGTATATCTTGTATTACAGACACAAGGTTCCTTAAATAACACTGCCAGAGAACTCTCTAGATTTGACCTGGTCAGCCTTCATTCTGACAAGTTAACAGGTAGGCACGTGTGCCTCAGCTTGCAAGGAAGATGCCTGCTTGGAATGCTGTACAGAGCCAGGCTATTTCTGCAAGAACCTAAATTAGGACGGTACGAACCCAACTCTTGAGATGTTATTTTCCCAAGATCTGATATGGAAAGAGCCTGGTTGCCTAGGTAACAGGCCGGAGTTGCTTAGCAAGGTTGGTTTTTAGTTAATGAAGTGATAAGAGGAAAAGAGTGATGGATCCAGTTGTGTTAAACCCCTTGGAGTAAGCCACCGTGAATATGGGGGCAGAGAAAGCGTGTATTTAAGTTCAGCCGGGAAGCTGTTTCAGGCAGGCTGTCCTAAGCCGGCTGAAATCCAGTAAAATCCAGACCAGTGAGAAAATGTGCAGCGAGTGGCTCCAGTGTCAGTGCCTGGAGTGTCAGGTGTGCTTGGGAAGGGTGTGTAGGTTTGTCCTGGGGTGTTTTTTGCCAGCAGCCCTGCCCAGGTGTGGCAGTTGGGGTTGCTGGGGCCTGGTTGGCGGTATGAGGGCAGTGAGAAATAAAGCATGGTGGGGAATGGCTGCTTAGCTCTTGTTCTGGTTTCATGGAAGCAGTGTAGCTTTAGAAATTGATCCTTTAAAACTGAAGAGTGAGCTATATACTGTCCTGTCACAGAATGAGTTTAAAGGAATGTCCTTGTTTGATTCAGGCTACCCCATGTGACAAGGTGGAGGCTGTCTTTCTCACTCCTGAAGAGAAGTGGGTAGCAGCAGTGAATTTTAAAATGCCTCCTATAAATGGCAAGCTAAAACTCCAAATGCTAGTAATTGTACCTAATCTCTTCAACACATGGGGTGATCTGGAATTCATGACATATGGGAAAGAAAATTAAGAAGGCCAAGTGAAGCAAGAGGGGGATACAAAACGTTTTCCTAACTTGGGTTAATTGATCTGGATACTAATGAAAATTAAAACTGTTTTAAAAATATTACCCTTATCAGAGGTATTGGGGATGATATTTTCTGCTTTGTAGATAAATGAGGAAACAACTATAACTGTGTGATGCTTTCTTAGCTTGTAAAAAATATGCTGCTTCATAGTGTTCAGTGAATGGTCTGTCACTTGAGCGAAGTGAGGGAAGATCTTATAGCAGCCTTCCAATACCTGAAGGGGGCCTACAAGAAAGCTGGGGAGGGACTTTTCATAAGGGCAGTTAATGAGAAAACAAGGGGAAATGGGTTTAAACTGAAAGAGAGCAGGTTTAGATTAGATATTAGGAAGAAGTTCTTCACTGTGAGGATGGTCAGACACTGGAACAGGTTGCCCATGGAAGTTGTAGATTCCCCCTCCCTGGAAGTGTTCAAGGCCAGGTTGGATGAGGCTTTGAGCAGCCTGGTCTAGTGGAAGGTGTCCCTGCTGATGGCAGGGGGATTGGAACTAGATGATCTTTAAGGTCCCTTCCAATCCCAACCATTCTATGAAGATCAGTCCTGTTGCAAAGTACTAACATCTCAATGGGGAACCGAGCCCCTGTAGTCATGCACATCCCAGGTAGGGAGCAGTTCTGTAACACTTCCTTCCCTGCTTCCTGCATTAAATAGGGAACAAAATACATGCATCCTGTAAAGAGTTTCTATGGAGCTGGATTGTTTTAATTGTATTTTCATAATTTGTACTTTATCCTTATCCAGGGAGAGTATATTGAGCTGACAATGAATAGTTTGCTCTGTGAAAAGTTTGCAGAGTTACTGTCTTCATGCAGTGGAACTTGGGAGTTGGAATTGGCCATGGATGAATTTTGGTCTTATGTACAGTAGTGAAGGCTGGGCAAGGAATATATTTATTTTGGTTTTGTCCAGGACAAGCTCACCTTAAAATGAGAAGAAAAAAAGGAAATAGTCTGTTCACTTGTGGATATCAAATTAGTCTTCTAAAAATAGTACAGATTGTTTTTTAAGTAACTCAGTATTCTAAATATTGTTCTTTTTTTCCTCACTTAAGGACATCCAACTATATTAAAGATTATTTTGCTAAATAAACAAGAAGCTTTTCAGATTTTTCATAATATGGAGCAAAATGGACTGGTCTATTACTAGGCGTTTTTCCTTCTGCTGAAATATCTGGTCTGCCTTAGGACTCCAGTGCAGAGTGGAAAGTTGGGTTCTCCCACTTCACTCGTATTCCTGCATTATACTCCTTAATTGAAAGGCTTCATCTAAAACAGACAAGAAGGGAGGTTGTTCACAACATGAAGCAAAGAACACGAGGTGTGAAGATGTGTAAAGATCTGATAAAAATATTTATTAATTTTATTGTTATATATTAAATAAAGTTACCACTACACAACAGGTATGAGGCTTTGGAAACTAAGAGTCAGGAGACTGAGGTTAAAAAGGAAGATCCACTCAGGAAGACACCTAAGGTGAATCAACCACCCCTACACCTCAGGACTAGTTCAATCAAGAAAAAAAGGAGGGTAGTTGTGGTAGGTGATTCCATTCTGAGGGGAACTGAGGGCCCCATATGCAGACCAGATCCATCACACAGGGAAGTCTGCTACCTCCCTGGGGCCTGGGTCAGGGATATCACCAAGAACTTCCCTGGCCTGGTGCGGCCCTCAGATTACTA
>NW_010339526.1:0-1821 GCF_000700745.2 Antrostomus carolinensis | reverse complement strand
GGGGAAAAATGGGGTGAAATTTGCCTGGAATTGGGTTTTTTTGGGGGAAAATTGGGTTTTTGGGGGAAAAATGGAGTTAAATTTGCCCAAAATTGAGGTTTTTGGGGGAAAATTTGAGGTTTTGGGGAAAATGGGGTAAAATTTGCCTGAAATTGGGGATTTTGGGGGGAAAATTGGGGTTTTGGGGGAAAAATGGGGTTAAATCCGATGAAAATGGGGGTTTGGGGGGAAAATTCGGGGTTTTGGGGAAAAATGGGGTGAAATTTGCCCGAAATTGGGTTTTTTGGGGAAAAATTTGGGATTTGGGGAAAAATGGGGTGAAATTTGCCTGGAATTGGGTTTTTTTGGGGGAAAATTGGGTTTTTGGGGGAAAAATGGAGTTAAATTTGCCCAAAATTGAGGTTTTTGGGGGAAAATTGATTTTTTGGGGAAAAATTGGGGGTTTGGGGGAAAAAAATGGGTTAAATTTGCCTGAAATGGGTTTTTTTGGGGAAAAATTGGGGATTTGGGGAAAAATGGGATTAAATTTGACTGAAATTGGGTTTTTTGGGGGGAAAAAATTGGGATTTTGGGGAAAATGGGGTGAAATTTGCCTGAAATGGGGTTTTTGGGGGGAAAATTGGGGTTTTGGGAAAAAAATGGGTTAAATTTGCCTGAAATGGGGTTTTTGGGGGGAAAATTGGGGTTTTGGGGAAAAATGGGTTAAATTTGCCTGAAATTGTTTTTTTTCTAGGAAAAAGTTGGGTTTTGGGGAAAAATTAGGTGAAATTTGCCTGAAATTGTTTTTTTTGGGGAAAAATTGGTGTTTTGGGGGAAAATGGGGTGAAATTTGCCTGAAATGGGTTTTTTTGGGGGAAAAATTGGGGATTTGGGGAAAAAAAATGGGGTAAAATCTGATGAAAATGGGGGCTTGGGGGAAAAATTTGGGGTTTTGGGGAAAAATGGGGTGAAATTTGCCTGAAATTGGGCTTTTTTGGGGAAAAATTGGGGGTTTTGGTTAAAATGGGGTGAAACCTGCCCAAAATGGGGATTTTTGGGAAAAATTGGGTTAAATCTCTTCAAAATGGGGAAAAATTGGGTTAAATCTGCTCAAAATGATGATTTTGAGGAAAAATGGGGTTAAATCTCCTCAAAATGGGGGAAAACTGAGTTAAATTAGTTAAAAAATGGGGTTTTGGGGGGAAAATGGGGTTAAATCTGCCTAAAATGGGGAAAAATTGGGTTAAATTTGTTCAAAAATGAGGATTTAGGAGAAAAATGGGGTTAAATCTCCTCAAAATAGGGAAAAATTGGGTTAAATCTGCCCAAAAATGGGGTTTTGGGGGGAAAAATGGGGTTAAATTTCCTCAAAAAGGGGAAAAAGTGGGTTAAATTTGTTCCAAAACGGGGGTTTTGGGGGAAAAATGGGGTTAAATTTCCTCAAAAAGGAGAAAAATTGGGTTAAATCTGCCCAAAATCAAGGTTTTTGAGGGAAAAATAGGGAGTTTTGGGGGAAAAATTGGGGGGTTTTGGTAAAAATTGCGTTTTAGTGGAAAAAATACAATTAAATCTGCCCTAAACTGGGATTTTTTGGGGAAAAACTGGGATTTTGGGGGAAAAATGGGGATTTTTGGGGAAGAAATTGGGGTTTGGGGGAAAATGGGGATTTTGGGGGAAAAAATGGGATTTTTGGGGAAAAATTGGGATTTTGGGGGGAAAATTGGGGATTTTTGGGGAAAAATGGGTGTTTTTTGGGGAAAAAATTGGTATTTTGGGGGGAAAAAGGGATTTTTGGGGAAAAATTGGGATTTTTTGGGAAAAATTTGGATTTTGGGGGGAAAA
>NW_010339525.1:45643-53193 GCF_000700745.2 Antrostomus carolinensis | reverse complement strand
GCCAGCCCGATGTAACCCCATTGACTAGAACGCTTTGAGTCCAACCCAGCCAGTTGCTCACCCATAGCATTAGGTGTTTATTCAGCTGTACGCTGGACATCTTGTCCCCGAGCATACGGTGAGAGATGGTATCAAAGGCTTCACTGAAGTCCAAAAAGATTACATCAACTGGCTTCCCTTGGTCAACTAGGTGGGTAACCTTATCATAGAAAGAGATTAGGTTCGTCAAGCAGGACTTTCCTCTCATGAACCCATGTTGGCTGGAACCAATGACTGTATTGTCTTCCAGGTGTTTTTTGGTAACTCCCAGAATAATCTTCTCCATAATTTCGCCAGGCACAGAAGTGAGACTTACAGGCCCTGTAGTTTCTGGGGTCTTCCCTGTTGCCCTTCTTGAAGACTGGGACAACATTTGCCAGCTTCCAGGCACCTGGGAGTGTTTGGGGGTTGCAACATTTGTTGGGATGATGTGGAAGGACTGCTTAGAGTGAAGGGAGCCAAGCTGATAGCGTGGTACCCATACTGCCTCCTAGGAAAGGTCCCAATGCACTTAATGCTTCGTATTGTGCTTAGGTGTATTGAAAAGCAGTAGTTGATGTGAGCCAGGATGACACAAGAAAGCATGTTTATGATTACATAGGCAAACACTCCTCTAGCATGCCAGCTCACTCCTCAGCCTCACTTCACTTAGCACCCTAGGTTTAGCCTTTATGATCATCCATCATAAATTAGAAATGCCCCATGCTATTTTAGACTGCAACAGGATTGATGCAGTTTGGAAACTGGAGGGTTGGGAAAAGTTTCCTCCCTTGTAAAAAGCAGATCCCTGTAGAAGGGAAAATGTAGAATAATTTTGCCAAAAGATCTCAGACAGATGGAGAGTGTGATTATTATACTAATAAGACCTATGAGCTCTGTATATCCATAACGAAGTTGAAATGACGAGCATGAAGAGTGGGCAGCCACGAGAAGAAAATCTTGTGAAGAAATGCAAGGCTTTTATATACGTATATGTTCACTGAAAGAAAATACTGACATCCATCAGACATGATTCATAAAGGACAACTGCTCCAGGGCATAGCTTTCTTTTTTTAAAAAACCCCCAGAGTGGGCGTTTTGTGATCCTTGTCATGCATTTCCATGCTACTGCTGATGGAACTCAAAATTACTGACTAGCTGACTACTGCTAAATATTTAGGAAGATACACACCTAGAAAAAGATCACACTGTAGTAGGCTGCTCTTTAATTGATGCAGTGACTACAGCAATTCCTTCTCCTTTCTGTATATGGGAGAATGTCAACAACAGCAGAAACTATTAAGAACCTGTGGGAACATTTTGATAATGAAAGTAAAAGAAGATACAACTTTCTCACTTCGCATCCAATTAGGAGATGTTACCAAAAGGCAATTTAGAAGAGATGTGGACATGAAGGATGGGATGGCAATTTCTTTACGAGGGTTTAGCTTGGCTCTCACTGCACTGCTAGAATACTGCTAGAATAGGAATATGAAAGGTAAGTATTGCTTTTAAGTTACCTGGTAGGAACTGCTATAGTCTAAATTGAGACTCAGCCATAGAGTGCCACTGTGTCTGGAGAAGCTAATGAGGGAACACAGCAATGGCTCTTGAAAGCCAGGCATCTATAAAAAGATTACATTTATGTATACAGTACTCTGCCTATGGCTTTTGAAACCTAACTTCTGTCATGCAGTTTGCATTTTTTAAGAAGTAAAAAGTAATTTATCAAGGAGTTAATCTTAAGCAAATGGAAATTTACTCAAAGATGTACACTTTACAAGTTATTTTGAAAATAACAGTGTACTTTTCTGTTTATCTTTTATCATTGCTGTATTACCCTCTGCTCTCATCTTCTAGAAACAGATCCAACTGAATGCTGAGGCACTTCCAGTTATTAAAGTGGTAGGGACTCCCTGGATTCCTGGTCAGGTATCAAAAGAGTCTAGAAAACAAGGCAGATTACTCAAGAGGGGTATGTTCCCTTCCCTACTGCTCTCTAAGAACCTTTGTTCCTTCTTCCTAGACCAGAGCACCTACCTTTTTTGTTAACTAGAACTGCCTGAATTGGAAGCTCACCATGAAAACAAAGCATTGGGCCCAGTCTCTTGACTTCTTTGTATTTCATTCATATTGCGTTTCTGCTTTGTCACAGACTTCCACTGACAGACAATGAACTTGAAACAACTGTTCATGGACCAGAGCCCTGCTACGCCACAGAGTGTCTCTGTTTATAGGCCAGTGCAGCCTAAGACCTCGCCTGGAAGAACGTGGAATAGAAAGCCAGAACACACCATCTAAGAAAGCCAGCTGTATGTACCTCTCTGTCAAAGAGAGCCTATCAAACCTGCAGGCTCACTGGGGTAAATCAGATTTGGAAACTCAAATTCCCTTTGGGACTTTCCTCTCTGTTGGATCTTTCCCACTAAAGCTGAAACAGCAGAAACTCCCCCTCCAAAAACATGAAAGTGGGCTGCAAACATCTATTTCTCACAACAGAAGGGCTTCCTGAAGACCTGAACAACACAAAGGACCTTCCATTGTTAATCTCTCCTGGGATTAACACAATAGGGTGTCTCAGGGCAAAGTATCTTTGGGGGCAAGTAGGTATTATTGGGACATTAAGTAGAAGATAAGGAGTTGAACATAATTTCTGGGACAGAGAGGTAAGTTGCGAATTCCCTATTGTATTAAAATACAAATATTATTCTGTCGCCATGCATACATTCATAATTTTTTGTCTGTTGCGAGTATTCTTTTTTCACATGAGCTCTTTGGCTCCTTCATGTTTTCCTACAAAGCACTGACATTCTTGACTTCAGAATGGGTAATGAAATATCTTGATTTGCCAGAGTGCCCGAAATAGATGTGTGCTTCTGTCAAGGTCATGTATTTGATGGTTACAGATCTCTGCCCAGATAGTATCATTGCTGGATGTGTACCTTTATTCAGTATGAAATTCCTTGGTGCCTCAAAAATGAAAGCCATAGAAGAGGTAAGATTTTGAGAAGGTTGATCCAATACCACAAAATATGTTCATAATTGCTACCCAGAATGATATAACCAGCAGGGAACAGGAGTCCTTGAGCACCTGATTTTGTCAGCAACAGGACCAGGGACTTCTTCCCATGGCAACCAAAACACCAAGGTCAGACCACCAACATATCCCTGTGCTACAAGCTCACGTCCTCCAGTATAGCATAAGCTATGCAGGTAAATCAGAAAGATGCTGATTTTGGTCTCAGGTGGGCACATAGTACACATCACTTCAGCACAGTGGGGAGGAGTCAGAAAGGCATAAACGAATGCTCTGTTAGGAAAGCTTTTGCCATGATTAAACCCACTGGAAGATGCTCAAAGAAACCAGGCCTTATCAGCAGCTCCTTGAAGCCAAATTCCCATACAACTTACAGGGCCTCAGAAACAGAGGTCCTGACATACTCAGGGAACCTGAGGAAAGCTACAGATGGAGCCTGCAGTCTCCAATCTCTGAGACCCAGCTAAGGCAGCAATTAACAACATGGATTTAGCCAGATACCCTATTGTGAGGATGTCCCCTGATCCACCAGTGAGGATAGATTCAGTTTTTTTTTTAAAAAAAATAACTACTAATCTATTGTGCTGAATGATGGGAAGAGTTTCTGTTAGGACCTTGGAGAGAAGGAGATGATCCACAACATGTTAAAGGTAATGGTAGGTGGGCCTGTGAAATTCTTTCAGAAATATTACAAGCAACAGAAACATCTGAAGTAGCTTTTGTGACATGAATGCCAGCACAGTAGACTGATGCACATTTGGTAGTGCTTTTCATGGTGTAATCCATGACCTCGAGGAAAGCACAGCTTGAAATAAACAGGTCCAAACCATGGCCTTCACACTAACACTTATATACTTTACAAACCTATATATTCATGTATATTTATACATAAAACACTACTGCCTCATCATATACAAATGCTTAGGCAAGTGCTAGCCTTATCTATTTATTCTTACATGCACAAATATACAGATAGCTAAAACCAATGTCCTTAAAACCCTTCTACTCTGGCAGCCGTATTTAAGCTATATAAACTCTTGCTCTTGTTCCTTTGTGACTGTTATGTCAGCTTCTTCCAATTTTAATACTGCTTATACCCATAATTTCATTTTACCTCCCTGACCTTCTTGAAGGAAAAAAAAAAAAAAAAACCAAACCAAGAAACTCCAGCACAGGAGAGAACTGACTCTATACTAGTGGTGTTATCTCTGAAGTTTGACATGCACAAACGTCCCAGTGAAGTTGCCTAATGCAGCTTAGGTCCTTCAGTGCCGACCCAAGCTCTCCTTTAGAGCAAGGCTGGGGGACCAAGGGTGCAACTACAGAAAACCCTGCACAATTAAGTGGTTTGAAAGCAGACATTTAAGGTCACACCAGCCTTAGACTGGAAATCACAGAAAAGGCTGAAAGCTGTGCGTCTGGGAAACATTATTGATTCACATGAGTTTGCCTTATCTGTGAAATTTAAACACAGGGAACAGGATTTGTTACACCAGATGAAATCATGAGGGTACTAAGACTACCACTGTGGATTAATGTACAATGTGGAGAAAGAAATCGGAAAACACTGCACACTGTGCTAGATTTTAACAGGGAATCGACACATGTTTTCATCTTTGCTCTTTCAGTAGCATTTCACTAACCAGGAGGCTTAAACTCATTTTACATTAAACAAGAACTGGTTATCTGACCCTGCCCTTGCTTGCTCACTGTGTCCTTAGAATAAAGCAAAATGCATGAGGTGGTATAGTGTTTTCCTCTGACTCACTGTCCTGCCAAGGCATCAGGCATATGGCTTTCCTGGCGAAGCTGCCTCTCAGTCCACGGAATGAATGAGTTAAATGCTGACACTTGAAAATATTAGACTAACTTAATACAAGACCAGAAGTTAGGAGTCCTACTGTGCTAACGTAACCGCAACCTGACTAAGTGCCTTCACCATCTGAATTCCTTCAGCTTTCTCAACTGGTTACAGCATTCACTTCCCATCCTGCTCCAAGCAACTCTGCCCTGTTACTAGACTCTCCTAAAACAATTCTGATCTTTCACCCAAAGATAGCTGCATTTCCAAAGTCACTAAGCTGCTACCAGTGTATTTAGGCTTTATGATAAAACAGTGGAGCCTTTTTCGGATGAAAGAATTTTAACACGTTTAACAGTTAGGCAGTGTCCCCTGATTTTTTCTGATCTTACTCTGTGCTGTGGCACTGTCCATCGTACTATCACCTTCTTTGTCTCTCAGTTGTAGAGGGAATATTATAAATTAACATCTGCCAAACACAGAATAAAATGAAGCCAAACAAAACAGAGTAAATTGAATTAATGCAGAAACTCCATATGTATGATATTCTGCTATACTGCAAGATATCTGGTCACCGTGTCACGTTGTATCTTAAAAGACTGCAGTTCATATGGACCTCAGAAAGCAGGGAAGACTGCAGAGTGGAGTTGCACTCTTCATCTGTCTTTTCTTGATTCCACAAGTTTGAGCCCCACATTGAAGACAAGCATACCTCTGTAGATACCTGTGCATAAGTACTATTGAAAATCTAAAATAAAGAAATCTAACCAAAACACCAAAGACAGCAGGACAACTTGAGTGGTCTAAGGACTTGTTACAAATCAAGATGACCCTTTAAACAATTGCTTGAAATAGCAACAAAATCAGGAGGTCTTTAGAGGTTTGGATAAGTATCCCAAAGGCAGAAGAAATGGCCACAAAAAACCTCTATCATTTTGGGGTCCAAGCTTTCTGTTTTCCAGAAGTGCTGGTTCAGGTTTGTATGATTCTTAGACAAAATTAATGTTTTTTGAAAGTGGACTCCTGTCAGGTACTATGTAAATAAATACAAGGGAAGAGGACAAGGATTCACTTTAGAAGATGAAGGAAAGCAGAATCTAGCAGAAACTTAACTTGCTTTTTAAGATTTTAGGACACTGATGATTTACTGGCCAGGCTGCTTGCCTTATATATGCAAAAAAGTTCGTGTTCAAAATACTCTATGATCAATGACCCTAACACCATGTCATAGAAGGTTTTACTGCTCAGCATGGAACATTTTTATCAAAGCAGCTCAGTATTGTACTTGAGAAAATGTGACAGGCAAAAAGTTTTTGCATGCCTCCCTTCTATGTGCTGTATCTGCTCTCCATTTAATGTGCAGGTTTGAATCTGTTATTGCATCACGACAAGATGAAGTATTAGGAAGACGCCTTGCTGTGCCAGGCTTGGAGCTTGCAAATTAATAATTCCAGAAAGAAGAGATGAGCAGTCCGAACTGATACATTTCTTCTCCAACTAACCCTTCTTTTTTAAATTTCTGCACAGGTTTTAGAGGCCAGCATGAAAGTCTGGGGGAAAATGAGATTAAAGTCATCTATGGGACAGATGACCAACACAGGGTCTTTCCCTCCAGTCAAAGCTAAACAAACTTGCCCTGTATTCTTCTGAAAAAGAAGCCACAAAGCAAGGTAGGATTAGCCTCCTACCTGCTCTTCAGCCATACTCCACTCCTGCCTCCAGCTGGGCAGCATATCAACCTGCTACCAATGCTGTGGTTGCTGGTTCACCATCTTGCACAAGTAGACAAATCTGAACTGCGAATCCAAGTGTAAGACAATCAGGTCTGAAACACACAGAGTACACAGTATGCCCTGGCTCTCTGCTGGAGGAAGTGTCTCCACAGACGTTTTAGGGAACAGCCCTGAGTGGGCAGCATCATCAAGGGCATGAAAGTAACGCAGTAAGGTGCGACTAAGCAAATGTTTCTTTCTGTGATGAGGAATCTGAAATATACTTGCACAGGCTCTGACTCTTCTTCATTTTCCATTGCTACAAATGATCAGATTTTGATCCAGTTTAGCCCTCAGAGCACAAATTTCCAGGCTATTACTGTCCATAGAAACAGGAAACTAAGGTATCACATCACTGCTGGGCTGCACACCCATACTGTGCTGCAGATGGATCCCACGTCAACAGGAGCTGTGGTCATGGTAAACAGCCTGTATCCCACCACTTGCACCATACAGATGTTCCTGCAGAATACTTCCACCAGGAGGCTGTGTACAGTGCTAATGATTTTAACCTAGGAATCCTGAATGCTTTTGAATTTCTTTCTTTCCAGGTACATTGCAACTCACAAACAAAACCGCAAGTTTTGGGACCACTTTTCTAAGGAAAAGGAAGACTGACATATGTATGATATTTTTGCCTATCTTTTGCCTCCCAGAAGAGTAAAAAGACCACCATGTCTTCATTCTCTAGTCTTGAGTACATAGATGACTGAACCTATGAAAACAAGGCATTAGGGTAAGTCTCAGATCTACTTTTTCCACTGCAGCTCCCGAGCAGATGAAAGTCACAGGGTCATAAGGCACTTGTTTCAGAGCACTGAAGTCCTGGAGAGGGCAGGAAAAATGTCTTCCATCCCCAAATTTTTCTGATGTGCTTAAGAATGGCCTCTGCAATCCTTGGTAATGAGAGCAGATAGGGCTC
>NW_010339525.1:5862-45616 GCF_000700745.2 Antrostomus carolinensis | reverse complement strand
AAAAATGATCAGAAAGAGCTCCATCATCAAGGAAAACCAAAGCTGTAACCTAGGTTTCGATATTACACAGTACAAAAAAATATATACAGAGCTGGGGTGGAAAAGAAGGTGGGAAGCATTTCTACCTGACAGGGGCATTGTTAGCCATAATGAGTGTCACAAAGCCTCACCCTATGAAAGAGGACACAGAAGCATGAATTGCCACCTGCTTCCTTGGATTACTGATGCCCAAACCCACTCATCAGCCCTTTATGTGAAAATAGGAATGCATCACAGTCTTTCCCTTCTCTTTTATTTAAGAATGGAGGTCCACACTTTCAAAATAGGCTGGATTTTGAGAAGTGTAGGTATATGTGCACATAAAAGTAGAGGGACCTTCAGTTTTAGGATGTCTGTTGTGGACTGTCTTACAGAGATGGGATTTTTTTTGCACTTTTAGCTCTCTGAATATCTGTCTGTCACTGAAACTCCAAAAAAGCAAAGCATGACACATGTCTGTTCACCTGTGAAAGCCCAGGGGGGAGAGAGCCTACTGAATCCCTCTGCTGTTCTCAGGTCTTTCCCACTGTCTGGCCAACAGTGACAGTGCTGGCATGTTCTCTGAAACATCTGCTATTGTCTGAGAAGTGGAAGGAAACAGTTTATTTTCTCTCCTGTAGCTGTTACAAGATTGACAGTGACAAGTGTGAAATGGACATGTCCCACTGAAATTCAGAAAAACAAAGCCTTAAGTAACTTTAGAATAAGTATGTGGACTGAATTCCCTCATCACTGTCTAGTGAGAGTAGACATTCGTCTCTGTTAGCAATAAACATTGGCTCCCACCTGCTTTGTAGTACCTCTCCTTCCCAGTATAGGTAGCAATATCTAATACTGCTCTCTCTTCCCCGTTATTTTAGTGACTTGACTAGTACTATCCACGACTTACATCAATGCAACTAAGAACAGAATAGAAAGAAATGACTGTTTTAAATTGCTCCAGGAATTATTCCTGCCTACCCTGCTGTATGCATCAGAGGAAAAAGAAGGCAAAAAACATTAACCCTTCTCACCTCCCTGGCAGAAATTTTTAAATAACCTGTCAGATTTCCAAAATTCCTTCAGCACATGCTTAAAACACTACTCAGTCTAATCGCTGAGAAGAAAATCTACAAAAATAAATTTTCTATATCTCACATAAATTATGAAAAATGTTCAGAATACTGTGTCACTAGATTTGGCTTTGACCGTTCCCCCTCATGCTGCTACAGTAGCTATTAGATATGAGCTAAGGGCATCTATGTCTAGTTTGCTATAGAGCACACACCATATTTTATAGCAACACTGGAACTGCTGGGGTGTATTGGACTGCTGGTCTATCTCAGCTGCCATCCCGTTCCTGGCAGCCAGCAATACTGCTTTAGAAGGTAAATACCCTACCTCCCACAATCCTGCTGACTTTGATTGTGTGAAGTACCCTTCCAAACTGCTCAAAACCAGGCTGGGTAGATGGTGGATCTCAGTCTAGTAAAGAGGTGGAAGGCTCTTCCTGACTGTTCTTAAGGGTGAAAGCACACAGGAGTATGGCTGTAAAGCATGCTTCCCTGAGAAGCACCACTACAGAGGAAGAAAAGGGTCACCTTCTTCACTGGTACCCCCACAGCTTCCAGTGTGCTCCTCAGATGGTCAGAAAGACAACTCCTCTTCCCTAGGAAGGGGAATAATTTCTGGTTCTCTGTCCCAGCTGAGTGAAGACACACAAAAATACGTCCTCACCTTCCTCATTCTCTTCCCAAGGGCAGTGGGATACAGGAGAAAGAGCCTGAGGAGATCTAACATGCACCAGCTGGCAAGCAGATGAAGGGAAATACACTGCAGCTGGGGATGGCTGGACCTGGGCATGTTCAAGCTGCCCTAGGGCTAGGGGCAGAGGAGACAGTGTTTGAAGCCATATATTGCCTGGGGAGGGTTGGGAAGGGAATTCCAGATAGGAAACACTGGAGCAGTTTCCTTCTCCTTTGCCCTGCCCAAAGGTGTGCTTTGACCTTCCTGAAGGAAGGTGTTTAGCCCTCAAGCAAATAACAACTGCATCTGTAGTGCAGGAATCCTACCCAGTCATTCCTGACTCCTTATTGTAGGTTTAGATAGAAACACATTTTTTCTGAGCTAGGGAGTGAGAAATATACCTGAGGGCCTTGTCAGCAATAATTTAAACAACTTGTATATACTTACAGGAGGAAGTGTTTGTTCCTTCTGTTGAAGCTTGTATCCTATGCATGGGTTCTGCAACACACATAAGTAACAACAAAGTTGAAAGTTGTAAGAATACAGCCACAGCTAAATTGTCATACTGGAAGAGCCTTAACATCTTCCCCCAGTACAGCTTTTTTTTTTTTTTTATTATTTTTTCCCCCAGTAATCAGAAACCCACCAAAGCAGAGAAAAAATGAGACAGCTCAAGAAAGTAAAGAACTTCAAAGTTGGTACAGCATGTCTTAGGCATACTGTGAATAATCAATTACAGCAAAAATGCTCCATAGTTCTGGGAGAGAAGGACAGGAGAAAACTGGCAAAGAGAGAGCAAAGTTTTCAGCTGTTTGTGACAGCATCAGAAGAAATTGGAAAGCAGTGGTCTTGAAGCTCCACATGCTGACCCAGGAAACACTAGCTTCTTATCTTCTCACATAACTCCCAATGGACAGTCAGGCCTCCAAGTCTATCACAACTATGGCTAAAGACCTCTGTGGCTTGAAAGACAGCAGGGTCCATGAGTGCCACCACCTCTGCAGAGAGCTGTAACTGGAAGGGAAAGCAGGACACATTCCAGAGCAAAATATAACATAGCACCAGCCCCAAAGTGGTTACAAGGAAAGGAAAAAGAAGCAGCATCCTCAAGATGGCAAATAATCTTGCAGGATAGCTGAAGGAAAAGGACCTCAACACAAATCGCACAAAGGAAACACATTAGCCTGAAGCTAGGGCTGAACCTCTTGAGCTACAGGTACCCAAATCATTCAGGAAACCAGAGCCATGCATTTGGGTGGCTGCATGGGCTTTCACTGTCTTAGAGCCCACCAAAATACATGGTGTCATGCATGAATAAAGAATTCAAGAGTGTGCTTGAGGGGCACTACCACTGGAAGGGTTTGCAGAGAGAGAACTTTGCCTAAAGTGGCAATGTGACATGCCACTGTGGAGAGAGATGAAGGATGTCAGGGTGGCTAGCGACCAGCCTGTGCATCCTAGGGAGCAGGTCAGGCACACTGAATGCTCTGTAGTGGAATATTTAACAACATGTTGTACCACGCAGCAAAGATGAACCTGTTGCCTAATACAGTCAGTTTTTAGGAAGAGTAAAACCACACCTAAAATCTAAGACCGCTCTGTAAGTCCTCCTATCACCAAAAAGTAGGTATAGCAAAGCTTTAAGAGACCTAGCTCCTGGTGATTTAAATACCAGCATCTCACAATAGCCTATTTCCAATTAAAGGAGCAATACACTAACAACTTATTTGCATTTGCAAGGCCTGGAAAAAGTCAGCACTGCACAAAACCCCAGACTCAATAGGTCAGCTGGAGACTCCTGTAGTAGCAGAGAAAGCTGACATGGTCTGCACCCAGAGCTGGCTAAAAACAGTGGGAAATACAACAGTTGGCTGGGTTTGGGACTGAGCAGGTCTCTGCTCCAGCCACATAGCAAAGAACTACTCAGAGCTCCATAAGAAGACCTCGACAAGCAGCCACTGAATGTATTGCTTTTTGCCCTCCTTCAGGACAACAGCATGATATTCTTCTTGGCATAAAATCTGCCAGTGTGGCAATTCACCAGGAATGCAGCCAGCTTTTCGAACTTCCCAGCCTCCTCCTCTCCCATGGCACAATAGCAGCAATGAGAAGAACAGTACTGTAACAGCAGGCACTGGAAGGGACACAAGCAGGGAAAAAGAGCACTCAAGAACAAGAAATTTAGTTCATGGGAAAGAAGGGAGTGCAGTGCAGGGGCTGCGTTCTTGCCACACAAGGGAGAAGGCAAGGCAAGCTCAGTGGAGTCGGTGACCAGCATGTCACCTCCTTTGAATAAAAATGGTTCCAATGGTTACAGGACACTTGCTATTAGCTATGTGGTCTCATACATATCCGGTGAAGCACCAGTGACAGGCCCCACTGAGAACATGAAAGAATATGGGCACATCCAATGGCTCTTCTGTCAGGCAGCAGTGCCAAGATTTCAGAAGTAGGTCGCCACACACGCAGATGCATCAAAGGAAAGGCTACAGGCATGCTAAATGCAAAATCTGGCAATCACACTGTTTTCCTTGATCTAGCCTACAAACACCATCATCTCACACTAAAACCTGTCTCTGCCAGACATAGCTTTCCCAAAAAAATCTACCAGGACCCCAGCCTCTTTGCCAAGCAGGATACATGCATCATGTAAATCCTTGGGATGCTCAGCTTACACACGCCTATCCACAGCTCTCTCAGCCAATGCAGTGGTAGAGACAACTGCTTGTGTTGTGGCCATATACAATGTAGCTCAAATAGTTAAAATAATGAAAGTGAGTTCTCACTGGGGTCAGTTCCAGGAGTAACTCTGGAGGCATGCAATCTGTAACTGCAGGCGGGATGCTGAAAGTAAAATTCCACCACCCTGAAAGGAAACCATCTGGAGAACACTCCTAGTATGCCAAGGCAGCTTCAAAAGTGGTTAAACTACTGACAGTGAATTACCTGTCTACATTCACAGACCTCACAGAGCTGTCAGGAATTTTATGTAGAGCCCTGAGGAACAGAGCAGTCTAGGCAACAGACTTTCTGGAGGAAACATCTGTATGTTTACACACTTTGCAAATTCATATGCAACTCTTAGGATTTACAGGAACAGGGGCAACAAGTGCTTTTTTGAAACACAGCTCCTAACAACTCAAATACTTTTTCAACTGGGCTGCTGCAGCCTGACAACTGCAGGCCAAGTTAGCATCCTCAATGCAGCTCCAGGGTACTAAAAAGTATACTTAACCCTTCTTCATTAATTTCTCAGTCCCTGAAGTAGCTCCAGTAGTCAAGGTGATATGCAGGTACTGAGGTGCTGGATGCAGGTGAATTGTTCTTTGGTAGGAGAGAGCAGTTTCAGAGCTGCAGAAGCAGTTTCAAGAAGAGATAAAAAGACAGAAAGACTCTGTTAATTCAACTTACGTGAAGAAATTTTTGTCCCTTCTGTTGATACTGGTATCTTGCTGGTGCTCTCTGGAAAACATAAGAGGCAACAAGAAGTTATAATGTGGAGTCAGATGATCCTCTAATAGCATTCAGCTCCAAGAATGTACAAGGTAAAGGTGAAGAAGGCGCTCAAAGAAGCAAGCTTGAATTCTGCTTCAGTGGGCAGAGGCTGCAATCAGACACCAACTTGCTAAAGTTTCTCTTTGGGAAAAAATGAAAAATGATGGTGTCTACTAGTAAGACTGGAGAAAAAGGCCTGTTTCTTCTGAAAGAAGCCAGTTGTTCAATCTCTCATTCTCTTCTGGGAATAACTGATCAGTGGCAGCAGGAGAAATCATGCAGATGGCTCTGCTTCTGGAAGGCATCAGTGTGAGTATTCACTCCTTATGCTTCTAGGCAGTTAAATTTTGCAAAGACATGTTCCTATTCATATCACTTGGATTGCTGGTAACTACATCCAATAATGACACTTGCCACTTCAGGGAAATCTTCTAAGTCACACGTGCAAACCCAGTCCCCCGTGGGATGACTGCCGGGGGCTCAGTGATAGGAATCAAACAGTTACTTTGCTGAAGAGATAAGAAAAGTTGCTCTTCCATACCGGTCCTACAGAGATACACTATTGCTAGTGACATACTGCTGTGGACCTCTTGCACCCACTCGCTGAACTGGCTGATGGCTACAGGGGATTACGCTGCCATGCTTAGATCCCTGCTAATGCCTCACAGAATGCAGACGGGAGAAAGAGGAAAGCCTTTGTTTAGGCTTCGCAGACTTGTACAGAGAGCTTGTTCCAATCACACCATCCATCTGTATGTGTGCTGCTGACGCCACGAGCAACAACTGTGTGCAATATCCTAGGTGTGAACAAATTGCCCTTCAGTTGAGTGCATCAACAATCTTGGCCTTCTTCAAGTTCTCAAAACACTTTGCAGGCTGATGGCAGTGCAGTTCAATACAGCTGCATAAGTTTCAACTCCACAGCTGGAGAAGGGCCCCAAATGCCTGGGGAGAAGTCTTGCCCTGAATCCTCAAGGCACACCAAGAATCCTCTGGTAGGCCAAACAAAAAGGATTTAGAAAAAGCCTCATAAGAGATTGTGGTGATTTTACCCACAGTGGGACCATGTGGTCCTGCATGCACTCCCCCAACCTGGTGAGATGGGATGGGAGACACAACAAAGGGGGCAAGGGATTAGGAATGAAGGACAGGGAGGGCTCACTCACCAGTTATGGTCGTGGGCAAAACAGACTCAACTTGGAGAAGAAAAATCAATTTAATTTGTTGAAAATCATCTGAGTAGACATAACAACCACATCTTACAACACCTTCCCCCACCCCTCCCTTCTTCCTGGGCTCAAATCACCTTGCTCCTGATGTCTCTACCTTACCCCCTTCAGTGGCAGGGAATGGGGGTTCAGTCAGTTCACCTCTGCTGCTCTTCCTGGCATGAAAGTCTAGGAACAAGATGTTCCACGCCAGCTTCCCAGGGAGTCACAGACCTCTTTGGGCTCAGCTCCTGGTTCAGGCATGGGGACGTCCACGGGCTGAAGACTCCCCCCCCACTCTGGGGATCCACCCCCACTCTGGCAGCGAGCAACTCTCAGGGTCCCAATTCCAGTCACAGTTGCCCTTGGGCTCAGTTTTTCTGCTCCAGCGTGGAGCCATCCATGCTCTACACATGGGTCTCTGCTCCGCCGTTGAATCTCCTTGGGCTGCAGGGGACTTCATTTGCCTTTTCCTACTCCATCAGGTGAACTGGGTGTGGGTCTCTGTCTTTTCCTCTGGAAATGAAGCTCTCTCTGTGTCTGTCTATCCTTTGTTTAGGCCAATGGTCGTCTTTTGTTAGGTCAATGGTCTCTCCTTCAGGTTCAGCAAACCTTCTTCTTTTCAGGACAGTCCTTCCCCTCACAACTATGGGTTCATAGAGGTGTTTCTCTAGTACTCACTGGCCCAGCCTGGGCTGGGGGTCTCCGCCTTGGAGCCAGGGCAGCTTTTCCCTCTCACAGGGTGGCCCTTCCCCCACTACCAAAAACCCACGCCCTCCCCCCACCACACACCTCCCCACCACGGATTATTTAGCAAAAGGCAACTTAGGAATGCTTTTACTCTGTTCTGTGATTCTAGGTCAGGCAGGAGGCCCTCTGCTCATTCTCTTCAGAGTCCACACAGAGACAAAACTCAGTCCAATTGCCTTCCCTTCAACATCCCTCTCATTAAACTTCAATGTTGAGGCCTGTATTTTAATTTCTTTCTTTAGCTTGGAGAAGAGGAGACTGAGGGGAGACCTCATTAATGTGTATAAATATGTTAAGGGCAAATGTCAGGAGGATGGAGCCAGACTCTTCTCAGTGATGTCCAATGACAGGACAAGGGGCAATGGGTGTGAGCTGGAACACAGGAGGTTCTGCTTAAACGTGAGAAGAAACTTCTTTACAGTGAGGGTGACAGAGCACTGGAACAGGCTGCCCAGGGAGGTTGTGGAGTCTCCTTCTCTGGAGACATTCAAAACCTGCCTGTACACCCTCCTGTGTGATCTCATGTAGGTTCCTGCTCCGGCAGGGGGGTTGGACTAGATGGTCTTTCAAGGTCCCTTCCAATCCCTAACAATTTGTGATTCTGTGATTCTGTGGTTCTTGCTAGCTCTTCTTTTATATTTTTTCCATTATGGTCCAGTTTTCTTTGGCAAATATCTTGTTTGCATGGGCAATATGTCCCAGTTTCACCTCACTAACATGAGAAAACATGTTATGCAGCATTTCTTTGATAGCCAGTGGTGTGTGGCATGTAAATGAGTAAAATTTTTAAGGTCAAAACCTTTGCACTAGGTCTTGGAACACAGTGGCCTGTAGCCAGGCAGCTTTCAGGATCATTTTTTGGGTACGGAGGCAGTTTGCTGTTGTGCAGCTGGGTTGTCTGAGCAATTAACCTTTCTTTGTCACACCAGGAGACAGAACAAGTGTGACAGCTGCATAGCTCAGCATCTGGCACAACTGGAGCAAATTTTTCTTTCACCGTTAAAGAAACCATGTTCCATCTAGTGCCTGTGCTGAGCTTGATGGAGCATTTCTTACTGCTGTCTCCCCAGCCCAGCTGTGTCAGTATGAACACCAGCAGGAAGCTTCCCTGACAGTGGAAAACACAGCCAGAGCCTCCCACACCTGAAACTTGCAGAGAAACATGTTTGGAAAGCGTGGTAAAGTCACACATTACCAATCCCCACCAGTAACATTCATGTTAGCAACATTAACAGTGGATGTTAACATTTGGGAGACAGAAAACTTGTGTGTATTGCTTACTAAGGACAGTACACCACAACAGTAAGAGAGGTATTTTACTCCATCTGAGAAGGCTACCACAGATCCACAGAACAAGCCATCTGAACACAAGAAGGAGAGCAAAAAGAGGCTGCTTGTAGGGGACTACCAATACTTGTCCAAGGTGGAAAAGCTGGAAGCATTTTACAGTCATAATACTTGCAGTCTAATTTTCTGCCCAGCTCCATCTCCTGCTTCCTCCTCTGGCAAGACAGAGAAGAGCCCCCTTAACCCCCACAGGACTCACAGCAACACAACACCTTGCTGGGCTTGGTATCTTGATTCATCCTTCAGGTAGGGAGTTTTATTTGGGCTGCTGAGAGGAAACAACTCAGTCCCTGGGCAACAAGTTCTGCTGTAATGCCTCTGAGGAATGCAGGAGGTCCTCCTTCTCAAGACAGACATTTTCCCCAGGGATAACCTTGCATCTAACAGCCCTACAGTTGCTGTTGTGAAGAGCCCTCTGCCTGCCCTCACAGCCCTTTTTTTCCACCACTCAGTTTGCCAGAGGCCTAACACAAAAAGCCTGCTTGAGCAAACTGAAGGGAATAGGTTGAATCCATGGATCGGGCCTTGAAGGTGTCTCTGAGGACCCTGACAGGGACAACAACCTGGGCTCTGAGGGGGATTCAAACACCATGAACATCAAACACCATGAACATTCAAACACCATGAACTACTCTAACAGGTAGTTAGAGCTGCAAACAAGATTTCTGTCTTCCTGAAATTTAATTTCTGGCAGTGATACAAGAATTAAGCCATTTGCATTGATTGTGCCATTCATATGACACATTCTGAATTACATGAGGAATGACACCCCTGTTACTTGGTCTACAGATGGCAGAGTAGGTAGTAGGTGTGTAGAAGATGAGTAAGGCCACAGTTTGAGACCTCAGAGGCATGCAGGCACATGTGGTCAAGGACACAGGGAGATCCAATGGATAAACTGACTTTTTGTTTCTTAAAACTACTGTATTTTTTACCTTTTTCCTGGTCCTCCAAGAAACTACTGCTCTGAATCGGATTAAAAGAGCACCGTCCTCAGTTCAAATATGTGAAATTGCAAGGAAAGGCTCAAAGCTACTCTTAGAGGAATTGCTATGCCAAACTGAATGATGGCCACAGTTCTTTCTATGTGGAGGCTCAAATCAGTGACATTGGCCCAGGCACGGTGATTTGCACCAGCTGAGAATCTGACCCATTATATCAGCCAGTTAAAAACAAACTATAGCCCACATCACCTGTAACTACACTAGAGAGAGGAGATACACTGATCTCCTGCTTTAATCAAGTCTTAGACAGATTAATGTATGAGTAGAAGGGACTTCTCTTGCATTTGAAGTATTTAATAGTTGGTCACATGCTCTATGGGTATGAGATGCAATATGTTTTTATTTACTAATTTCTCTGCTGTCTTCTTGAAGATAAGCTACTGGCTACCTTCAGAACAGGAACAGCAAACTAAAGCTTGATGAATGATGAATATCAGATTCTTAATGACTATTGTAAAACTCAGAGCTGTTAGTACCACTGCATGTCCTATGGTTGCAAAACCAGAAGCTTGCACAGCCCACTGACTGCGTAGTTAATGAATTTACCAAGTCTTACCTCTGCCTACAGTTGAGTTACATGAACAGACCACCTGAACACTTCTTGTTCCCTTCAGTTCAGACAAAGTTGTCCCAACCACCCCCTCTGATAGCTCAAACTACATCAACTCACTTCGCATATATGTGAGCACTCACGCAATACACTTCAAACAACCCAGAAGATATCCAGCACTGTAGACTGCTAACTTCTGAAATATCTCTGCAGGAATCCACCTTTTTGCACGCTGAGTCATACCGGGGACAGCAAACATACTTAGAAAGGCAAAAGATGTAGGTCAACAGGTTTTAATGCAAAAGATTGACAGCATATTCAGCTGGAGCATTCTCAATATTAGAAAACAAGGTCACTTAGCTAGTTGTCTAAAGGGGTTTTGTGAGCAAGTTTTCAAACATGAAATTGAAAGCTTTGACTTTAGTATGAAGTATTCTCTCAGTGTTATTTCTAAAGCATAGTAAGGTCTAACGTTCCTGAGAAAGTCCGTGAAAAAAATCACTGCAAGAATTCTGCCTGGCTAACCTCAATTACAATCTTTCTTAGGGGAGCATACATGAATAGGAGTGAATGAAAATAAGAAGGCAGCTCATATCCTGTGGGCAAGTTACACTGATTATAAATTTAAAAGAGAACAGAATAGTTCCCACTGCTTGCTATTAAGACTAGGAAAAAAATAGTGTTTGTCTACCTGTTTTTATATTTGTTGCATTTTTAATTCACACATATGGCTCTATAAACAAGGCTTTATATTCCTTCCAGTAAAAATGAGAAAATTTAGAAGTCTATATAGGTTAATAACACTTGTGTGTGGGGTATGTGTGTGTGTTTCTGTGTAGCAAAAACTTGCAGAAGAGCAAATTTGGCAGTTTTAAGTAACAGCAATGTTAATAACAGTAACAGCAATAAGGACAGGAGTTACTATTGCATTGTCTATTACTGTTTGAAATAGAAAATTTTACTGTGTCTGGGAATGAGATCAAGGAAAAGTAAATCTCTTTGCTCACTTAAACCAACAAAGAAATTTGTACAATTATTTTATTGAGAAATACTCATTTTTCTATGCTTTGGAGCAGGTTACCGAAATTGGCAATTTTCAGACATGAGCCTTGGTGGTAAAGGTGTGGCTTTTCCTATTCTTGGGGAAAAAACCTGACACATTTGCCTTATTCTTTATGTGTTTTTCCCTAATGCCTATTGCTAGTTGATGTTAGAGACAAGGCATCACATCAGATAGACCTTTGCTCTGGCCCTAGAGTTGTCTTTTGTGGCATACACTAGCAAAGAAAATTTCAACTAAAATAGTTAAAGTTTGACAAAATTCTATGGAATTAAACCAAAGATTTTTATACTGAAAAGCACTAATCTTTTAGCAGAAAGAAAAATAACCCTGAGCCCAGAAATACCATCACCTTGTCTAACCTTAAAGCACCCAACATAAAGGGAAAGCATAATCTAGTTTTCAGATAGCAGGGCACACATAACAAACATGACCAGGTGAGGTCATTAAATTAAAGGTAATAATTAAAATTATGGTTTCCATAGCAGAGAAGGTCAGTATGACCACAAGGAAGTCAATCCCTCTGACGCATCGTTCTTTACCCCACTGTTGCCCTATCTGCTGGAGGTGGAAGGAAGCAACCTCTCCAAGAGGTTCAACCCTCTCAGATTTCCATACACTAGTTTTCTACAGGGTATCCTGGGCTGCATTGGACCCCAAGGTCTTCTCCAAAATCCCACTGGCAGGAAATAACAAATAAGAGCTAAATATACTGCCGTGGGGTTGTTGCGTTGTTTTTTTCTTTTTAAAAAAAAAAAACAAAAAAAAAACCAAAAAACCCTCTCTCTTTCTTATGAATAGTGCAGGACGACACAGATATATAGGACCTGAGTAATGATTGCCCTTCAGGGCTCATTACCGAGTCTGGATCCCAAATCTGTCATTAAGCTGGCAAGGGGAAGAGGTCAGAGAATGCGGAGGAAGGAGGGGTGAGGAGGTCACCCACACAGGGGGTCTGTCCCCCTGTGTTTGCAAAGCAGATGTTGCCCTCTGAGGCCTTAGGTATCCATTGCTCTTAAGTCACCAGATGTTGCCTATGCTATTCCTCAAATCCAGGTGGAAAATTCCATCATTAGGAGGAAAAATAGGAACAATTTTACTGGTAATTTATAAGCAACAATAAGCTGAGGGGGCTCAGATGTATATGTGGCAACCAAATATGCAAGATAGATTTATTAATCCAGTGAATGCTGTCATGCCTGATTCTAGATTATCAAATATCACTAAGATGTTCCAGTTCAGATATCACCGAGTTTCCAGTTCAGATCTTTACAAGCAAGAGCCAGCTGTCAGGTTTAGATTGGATCTAAGTTTGCTCACGTTCAAGGGAGTTTGCACGCATGGCTGTGTTTTAAACAAGTTACATTTCACAAGATTAGACAGATTCTAACATATCAGTTATAAATACACATAACAGGGCTTGCCTGCAAACGTTTTCATTCAAAACCAAGCTCCCATGTCCCTACAGCAGGAGTGTTTTGCTGTCACTCAGCACAGGTCAAAGGAAGCTGAAAAATCCATGTCATGAATCATAGGAATGAGGTCCCACATGCATTCCCCAGCCACATCACCATTCTGAGAAAGTACTAGAGGATGCCCAAGCATTTTTTTGTATTAATCTGTATCATTGCCCAGGCACGGTGCCTACAGCTGAGTTTTGGAGATTCCAGTGTCTTGGAAACAGTATAGGAGCTTTCCGTGTAAGCAGCTAATGAACAACCAAATATTGTATTCATGGAAACCAAGAGCATTTATAAAGCTACACAGAAACATCTACCCTTTTTTCCTCCTAATAACATTCTGGTTAGTAATACTTGATCTTTTGTATCACTCTCCTGACATCTGATCATGATTATAATACCATATAGCTAGTATGAAATCTTAGCACTTGAGATTCTTTAGTTGATGAAACAGAATAGCAAATACACAAACTGAATACAGTCAAGCAATCATTCTGTGACCACAAAAAAGCAGATAGCCAAAGAAAAATCCCACTGGCAAAGGTTTATATTTGTTTCTCTATTTATTTAAATACCTATCTCCTGTGTCAGAGCACAATGCGGAACAGAAAAGCATCCCTGGTAAATTCTCATTGCAATAACATCTTTAAACCCATCTCAGACACATACAGAACTTCTGCTTTATTTGCTAATGAGGACATGGTCCTTTGATACTTCACAACTGGTTGAACACTTGAGTTTGAATTATCACAGCTGAATTAGTCAATATCACACTTCAGAAACAAGATTTCAGCAGCACTGCAGCCTTTAATGCACTCACAAGGAGAAACAATACTGCTAAAACATTTGTGTGCAATGGAAACACCTACAAAATTCTGTCAGAAGCAACTGGAACTTCCTGAAATGGAAAGGAGCCCTCCAAAAATAGCCATCTATAATAATTTTAAATCATTTGAGTAAGTCTGAATGCTGCCTGCCTCATGAGAAGTTCTGCTCCTCAAGAAATATGTTTAAACCACAGCACCTGAATTAAAATATCTGAATTACATTAATTTCTTTGAATAATATGCCTTCAAATGCATTCATGCCTTTATTTTTATTATTTTAGAAATCAAAGGAAAAACCTATCAAGTAAAAATGGTGGCAATCAGAGCCATACAAATATTACTTAAAGATAAAGAGAAGAGTGCTGGTTTAGAAGTTCAGACTAGGACATGTTTTAAGTTAAATGAAAGCTTTCCCACAGGCCTGTAGGATGCTACTCATGTGAGCTATGGGAATTAGAATAATATTCCTCTCCCTTCGTACTCTTCTTTTCTTAACTATTTAGACTGTGTCTTAGACTTGGTGTTGGAAAGCGTCTCACAGAAAATGCTGACCTCTCGTGAGATATGTAGGAGGCATTTCATTTGTCTAGGTAAGAAAAATCAAACATCTCAACTACACAGCAGTAGTTTCCACCACATATATCAGTGTTTCCCCTTCGATTTACTTGCAAAGCTTTCCTCTCCTCCAAACACTTTTGACCTGGTGGCAGCTTTAATACATGGTCTTTCTAAATGTGATAGCAAAATAAAGAGCCAAGCCTTACCATTGGTGTCCGTGATGATAACACTGGCTTTAGTACTGTCATTCCCTAGTTTGCTGCTCACTCTGCATGCGTATTCCCCGGCGTCAGCCAATGTGGCTCTGTAAATGTGAAGCTCGGAGTATTTCCTGTGAAATCATAAAAAAACATGTAATCAACCTGTACTGAAGTAACAGTCACTGCATCAACTAACACACTCTTTTTTTTCCTCCCAAGGAAGAGTCTTGTCTTCCATTGTTAGTAACAGTTTAACACTATCCAGGTTTGAAAAGGAGAAGAATAAAAAATATCTGGTTTACAGGCTGCTGGAAAACAGGCATATTCGTGAACTCAAATGAAGATACTTGTTTATGCCTTTCTGCTTGAGAGGAGTCTTTGTTCTTAAAGGAAATCTGGAAAACAACCTTCCTCTCTCAGCTGAATTGTTGGCTATCCAGATGCCACAGAGATGGGCGTAATATTAAAATAGATTACCCTTTCCTACAGGTTCATATTGCCAGTAGCAGAGTTCTGGGTAAGTATTGTAGTTTCCAACATCTGACTAAATAATCATGAGATTAGGACACACCACTCTCTTTAACAACCTCTGAAACCCCAATAGTAAATCATTCTCCAGCGCTAACAAAAAATTATGGGCAGGAGCACAATTTGCATGAAGCTACATTTTGTTCCTGGCTCAGAGATGCAATTTAATCAGTCTCCAAGGTTTTAAGATTAGATTTTAAAATGCAGAACTCCTGCCTACTCATTAATTTGGTAGGAACATGTTCTAGTGTCATTCAAGGGGTCCCTAACTCATGTGATGGCAATAATCCCATTACTTAGACTGCAGAGAATAACTAGCCTGGGGAAAATATACACATTTACTGCTGCTCCCAATTTCTGTTTAAAAGAAGTACTTCAGGGAAGTTTCTGCCTGTAGCAAAGCCTGCTCATTTATCTACAGAATAGTCACTTAGTAGAGTGTATGAGTGTTGGCTTCTCTAAGTTGACCTACCCCAACATGAAGGACTGAACCCCAGGAGGCAGGGATTCTTCACTCTAAAAGCTCATAGTCACGAGCATGTCTAGTGATGAGTGCTGAGCTAAGCAATGTTTGGGGAGTTGGTTTGCTTCAGCACAGCCATGCCTCCTAACACTCCAAGCAGAAATCACAACTGGTTACCCCTTCTGGGAACTGTTGAGCAGGGCTGGATTCAGACCAGAAACAAGTTTGTTGTAGCATGGGATCTTCTGGAGCAACTAAAATGTTCAATGCCACTTTTCAACCCATCCTTGTGATCCATCCCTCCCTCCAGCACAGTAAACTATCTCATCTCCTATCAAACATCTGTTTATCGGCAGCTCAGCCTTCTCTGTCTCTAGGCAAAGGTCCCACTGAGGAGTCAGCACTCTGGCCCCCGTGGGATGAAAGCAGTGTGCTAGGTGGACCCCAGATCTGGTAGAAACCCACATTACAAGAGTTTTCCCTCACGTCATGAAAGAGGGCTGCTTTCTTGAGGCTACTGGGCTTGCAAGAAGGAGGAAAAGCCAAGCTAGGGCTAGCAATTTGCTCAGGTTTGCTCAAATGGTAAACAGCTGAAGAGCTGACTATCATGGCTCCCTTCTCAGGCAATGTTAGGAGCCCAATTCCCAGTGCTGAATTAATTACCTGGGCTGCATTTCAGATGGCATACAAGAACAGACTCCAGCTGGGGGCACCCATCAGTATATGAGAAAAATGTGGTTAAGACACTGACAGAAGTGTCCAGAAGGTGAAATCTACTGTCTCTCTGGGTGGGAATTTTGCACCTGTCTAACAGTTATACCACAGTAAAAATGGCCTGGTCTTTAATCTTCCTGCCAGCCATCTACACACCTGCTTTCGTAACAGCCTGTTGAGGGCCTGTCCAGGAACATCTGGCAGTAGTCTACACCACCTCACAGCTTGTGTGGACATGCAATATTTCCTATATCCCACAGGTTATCTTTCAGCCATGCTTGCAGACATTTGTCTAGATGGAGAGCAGGCTGTAGCCTCAGGGTGCTTCAAAAGGCAATATAAACAGGTTTGAGTTTTTTTAGGAACTCACTTTAGCCCAATGATAAGCAAGAAGCATAACTGAAGCTATATAATTTTTATTTGGGCACCCCCTGTATGTCTGCTGCAGTTTCTTTTCCTCTTCTTATGACATTAAGTAATATTGATGCAAACTGCCTTTGTGGCAGTTGTGGCTTCTAGAAGAAACTCTTAGCCCTGCATGTTTCTATTGATTCTCTTTGTTTTACATGATACATACGGGAAAAGGTGTGGAATTATGTCTTCCTCTTATGATTTTAAGATTATATTTAAATAGGTGAAGCAACCATATTTCTTACAAATCTACTTCTAACAAGCCCAATTTACTCTTGTTTTTAGAAAAACTCTGTGAGGAGTTTTCTTTCTGAGAGCAGGAGAAATAAGATGAATATTTTTAGCCTTTAGAATATTATTGAGACATATCAGGACAGAATTCAAAACAGTCAGAGCAGAAGATGACTCATTAATGGCTGTAAATTAAGCAGCTCCCTAGCACTACTGTACTCCACCAGTGCTCAAAGCCCCTGATAAGGGATTTTGTATTCAAATGCTTGCCCTTTTCTCAATCTATACCATGCTACAGCAAAAAAATGCCTCTCCCTATAAGATTGCTTCTGTTATATCTTTAGCTCATCGCCACTATGACACTGCTGAGCTTGTATTCATACATGAAAGGGAAAGAAATACATCCGCAGAATGCAGTCCAAGCCCATTTTATCTGACTGCTTGAATTCATTTTGCTTCCAGCCTCCATCTGTCATCCAGAATTGCCTGTCTGTGGGCAAACATCCAGGCTAAGCTTGGATGAAGTCCAGGGTATAGGGTACTCTCACACTAGGTTTTCTCATGCACTACTGCATCCAAAGCCATCAGCTAGGTGAAGTGGCAAACACCTTCCCTCTGCCCAAAAAACCCAATCCTGATAATGAGTCTATCTTCATATAATGAGGAAAGTCTGACTCTGTACAGCACATTACCCAAAACAAAAATGTGCAGGTTTCATGGAGGTTTGAAGTCAGAGAAGGAAAATGAAATGTTACCAGTACAAGTGGATAGGCATGGGAAAGTTAGCTAGCAGGTGAAAAGACTTGTCTGCTATTTGATTTTTTTCTGTATCTCCATTGACACAAAAGAAATAGCTTAGAGCCTGGACACATAAATCAATCAATTGTGGCATCATAAATCATCAGCAATTGTAAGAGCAGCAAAAACTCACTGACTGCATGCTCTTACTCCATGATAAATTTGAGGTAAAAAGTGAGTGCTTGAAATACCTTACATGAAAATTCAAACTCATTCAGTTTCTCTTGACTTCCTAGTGCACTGAGGAGAGACACAGTCATTTAGTGTGATTCACCTGCTGTACTGTTATGCTGTTGCATGTCAGGGCTCTGCATCCTCTGAATCAACCACCCTGATATCATCCTAGTGAGCACAGGGGAGTGATCCACTGAGTTCATTCTACATGCAAGGCAGTTTTCAGAATACTAAGCTTTGAGGAAGCCTGCTTTGCCACAGAGTCTTCTAAATTATCAAAAAACTGAGAAAACAGTCAGCATCTGCCTCACTTCTGCAAATCCTTTGAACCCATTAGTATTCAGACTGGCCAAATGCACCCTATAAGCACCAAGCTGCAGTATTTTCTTTTCCATGCCTAGTCCACGTGCCACACTAAGGTCTTCATTTTCAATTTATGAGCTAGACACTTCATCATTCTGCCAGATATTTTTTCAATTTGTTAAAAAACCTAAAGCTAAGTAGCCAGAACTCAGAAACATTTATTTTTCTCCCAGCAATGAACAGATTTTATTCTGCCATCGCACAATGAGAAAGGTGATTTCTTGCAAAATACGACACTACCAGAAGTAACTTCTGGCCATTGGGCACTAGTTACAAACTTCGTGAAGTTTTTATAAATATGCACAAAGTGTTATTTTCAAGTGTTTTGATTGAAGGAGTCAATAACACTACGGTACCTTATATGCTACTATTTTTTTAGAAACATAGCCTACTTTGTAGCCATTTGAGCTTTAAAATAGAAGTAATCCCAGACAGCTCATCAACTACTCTAGCCTTCCTAGTTGATGTTTTCCATACTTGGTATTAGTAACAAATTCACAATAAAATGTTTGTTGTAACAATACGGCAGCATACAAAAATGACAAACATTTACCAATGTACTGTCATGAAAAAAAACCAAAACAGAAAAGTGGGGAACAAACTCCTTGATCATTGTTATTCCTTTAATTTGTGATGAGATCTTTTTAATGTGGCTTTGTTTACTATAACCTGCATGTCTTTTTAAGCATTCATTTGCACTGCATTTTTACCCATTTTCCTTTAGCTTTAGACCACATGTCTGTCCCACTTTTTACCAAAAAAAAAATCTATTTCCTCTTAAGCTGTTCACTTATTCTCGGTCCTGGAAGCACACATAAAAAGCAAAAGAAGAAATGGCGAAGCACTGATGTGTACCCAGACTAAAATCTCAAAGTAGAAAGGCAAGGAAAATCCTTCAGATGTCAGCACACAACCCTCGTCTTTCCCCTTTTTGTACTCTAAATCTAGCGACTTTCACATCTCTAACCAGAAGGGTTTCTCTGTTCCACACTGACATTTCCATTTTAAAACAGAAAATAGAAGAGAGAAATTCCAATGATGAGTGATACCCTTGTGGCTGGGGTAGCACAGAGAAGTGCAAAATCCAGGTCAAAGCCTGCACTCTGCCCACTTATGGTGGGGGAACAGGACTTCAGATTTCCGTTTTCCAGAAAAAGGCCCAATTTTAATTTTTTTTCATCAGGTATCTTTTGGGGAATTTTAAACATGTTTTGGCACATCAACTTGAAAAATAGTCTCATGCCCTAATCAATAGCTATTAGCTAGTTTCTTTTCTGCCAGCACCGCAAAGCTTTGTGGGGGAAAAAAAAAAAAAAAAAGGAACTGGCAAAAGGCAGTTACTGATTCAGTGCTGAATTGACAAAGCCCAGCCCCAAAGGTGAAATCCTGGCTTCAGTAAGTTTGGTCAATCAGCATCAGCCAAATGGAGGAGAAAATACTGTTTGCCCCTCACAGGCAGCACTGTGTTGCTGAGGAAGCTGAGGGCCAGGCTCTGACCTGAACATTTTCTTTACAGAATAGACTGAAAATACAACTCTGATGGAGACATATGGCCCTGCAAATGGGACCAGACAATTTGCCAGGCTATCTGCCACCTGGAACAGCTCCATTTTCAAGTGCTGGAAGTAGACATCACGGGTTCCTGCTTGCTGTCTGTGCGACCGTGGCATGGGGACTGTGGTGATGCTGCTCTGCCCCCCTCCTTATTTCACCATATGCCCCAGGCTGGGGTGCAAAAAACAGCAAGGGAGGGCAGGAGGTCTGGTTTTCAACCTGAATAACTCTGAAAGGTCAAACAGCTGTTTGATTTCAGCTGCTGTTCTGCCTAATGAGATGAGACCTGATAAAAAGCATGGGGGCACTTGACACCTTGGAAGGAAAGATCACTTGCAGAACCCACCCCAAATCCTCTGTGCCTTGTATGAAGGGAAGGCATGGCCTAGTGCAGCAGATAGCAGCCCTGCCTACTCAGAGCAAAAGTGAGAGTTGAAGGGCTGTGTTCAAAGAGATTTTCACAACTTCCTTTGATGGATGAGTGGCCACAATTGAAACTTTTTAACCTAAACAAGGTAGACACCAAACAGCAAGAAGCCTTCTGTCTCAATGTAGAAGATGCACTGTGTAGCTTCTTCTGTTTCCCTGCAGAAACCAGGCACCAGACCACCTTTGGCACTGGTCATCAGTCACATGTAGGAGACACTTTCCCCCAGTCAGGAGGATGAGACTTGCAGGCTTTGTTACACATCTGACATTTGCTAGAGCCGTGACTTGTTCTGCATGTGCAGAATGCGTCTGGTAAAGGACTATTGCAAACTTGCATAAGGCATTCAAAGCTAATGCAGGCAGCATTCAGCCCTTAAGGACTAGACTGCTTGCAAAACAAATCTCAAAAATATTTCCAAATCTACATTGCTTTGATGATTTTAAATGTTCTTGGATTTTAGACAATAAACATAAGGTACCTCTGTTCTTGTCAGTAGTTTAAAAATGGCCTGTCTCCAAGGTTTACTGGTTAAAATTATAGCCTTTGGCTATCAGAAAATAAATAGAAATTGAAAAGGGAAAATTATTTATGAAATATTTATACCATACTACCACTTTATCCATACATTCATGAAAAATAACATCAGTGTTTGTTTCTTTAAATTTTCTTCCTCTGTAACTCAGTTTTTAGCTTTCTGATACTGTAGTTGACAACCTCAAGGCCTGTGTTCTGGTGAACAGCTCTCCCCATCCCTCCCAGCCCCACTTGTGAGAAATGTCTCTGTACTTACTTTTGTTTTTTTTGGATCTTGATATTTTCCGGTTTGGTTTTTTTGGTTATTTCCTTTCCATTCTTTAACCATTTGAATCTGAGTGCAGGGTACTCTGAAGTGGTTTCACATCTTAGCACTAGCTTCTGACCCACAGCAGCCTCTTGGTTTTTCATTTCCTTCAATTTGGGAGGCACCGCTAAAGAAATAAAAGAATGTGCTGGTGATTAGGCCATCCTCAGAAGGGAAAACAGTGCTAACTCAAGTTGAGCTAAGCAATCCACAGAGAGCAAAAGCCCCAACCAGACTAGCAATGCTTCTACACCAAAACCTGAAAACTAATGATCATTTGTGTGTTGCATGTATCACCATTAAAGCATAAGGGCCCATTTAATGACAGCCTAGTTTGGCCCCTTGGAGCCCTCCTACATCGGTCTTACAACCTGCAAGCCATACATGGCTTTAGTGAGAACTAAAGTGCTGCTTCAGAATACAGTATGAAGCACTAACAACAGTTAATTGATCGTGTGCACCCAGACACAAGACAGCACACTGCAGCAGGCAGCCTTGACAGAAAGGGAAAGGGAAGATGTCTTGCTGCTTTATTCATTTTGACTGCTATGAGTCAGTGGCTGTCCAAAGGCTCCAGGTGCAACTGATGTGACAGGGAGTTAAAAGCATAAATATAAGCTCAACAGCTTCCCTAAACTGAGGACAAGACTTTTGCTCCAGCCTAACATTATAACCCACATTATACACCTACCTCAAACCTCAGCCTGGCGATATCCTTTCCCTGAGGCAAGAGACAACAGGCTTGGAAGCCCACCAAGAGAATCAATATCAATTAAGGGTAGTTTGGGTATTCCCCCCCGCAGAAGGGGACACTGTGTTGAAAATGCTCATCCAATGGCTCCCACGCACTAAAGTGCTCCAGCTGATGCCTCTCAATTTCTACCGTGTTGTAGCAATAGTGTTTCTTGTGTGGGTAAATCTCAAGCCATTTAGAGCTTTCTGAGTTAAAGACCTCTAATATTTCAAAAACAGTACCAATCTTTGAGCAGAGACTTTATAAGAAGATACAGTCCCTCTGTGAGACACCATGCTTTATTTGATCCCATGGGTTAGCTGTAAACCAGCCTCCACTGGGCTCCAGTATTGAGATAAAACTAGTTTAACCTTAGTGCTCCTAGGGATTAAGATAACACCTTTACCACACAACCAGGGAGGGCTAATACGGGGAGCTACAGCTGGTCAGCTGATGGATGATACCTTGTAAGTCCATCCTGGCTCAGCTGTGCCCCGTTGTTGGTCTGTGCCTCTGGGAGTTAGTATTCCCATGCAGCACCTCTAGCTGATGCGTGTTTTGTTTCTTGAACAGCTGTAATATTGTCCAAGGAAACAAACGGCCAGCATGGCCAAATGATTCTCCGTAACATGCAGATTAGGAGTGCTCATTGGGACACCAACAGGTCCTGTACAAGAAAATGTTTTAACAACCTGGAACACGCTTGATTAAATTTTGATATCTGTTGTTTGTGGAGACTTGCTGATGTCAACTGCCCTTAATTATTATTCCAATCAGACAAAAACCAAGCAGCACCATCACGGCTGTAATAATGAGAAGGGTGTATAAAGAACTGGATACAGACATGTCCAATAAGCAGTTACCTGCTGCAGTCAGAACCATAGTCTGTCCCACAGGTGAGGCAACATTCCTGATCCCAGGAAAGCCCAGGGAAACTAGGGAAAGTCTGATTTTCCTGCAAACTTAGCCTGGAGCAGAGCAGCATAAACAACAGTGTCTGGGAAAAAGTGGTCTACAGTGAAAGAGCAAATGAGGTGGTGCCTGCTGGGCCACGAGCAAAAGACAGGATAGGGACAGAGAAGCCTTCAATAATTAAAAAACTTCTGACTAAGAGGAAGGTGACAACTTTTTCCATGCATCTATGCTGGTGTGGAAAACAAGTCCCTGGCAGGAAGTCTTAGGCTAGACATCAGCAAAATGTTTGAGAGGGAGACCTTCTCTGGAAAGCTCATTTGTGGAGGTTTTACATATGGCGTAGGCACATGTCTCAGTGTGGCACTGGGATGGATCAGGTAAGGCCCAGGATTTCATGATCAGAAAGAAATCTCCCTCAAAATGCCTTCTCATATGTTATTTTCCATTTTCCAACCCACCAGGATAATTTTGGAAATTCCAAAATTTGTTCTCAAAAGGCTACCAAAACATTTTTTGCTTTCTGAAAACCAGATGCCCACACACCATTCTGAAACCAATACTTCTAAATATATATACTTTTATAAGTGTATGTGTGTGTATTTGTGTATTTACATACATTTACATAAGCACACATGTAAATATTGAGGCATTTACCCAAAAGAGAGAAAGAATTTCTGAAAAATACCAATCCTTAAATTTTCCAACAAAAATGTAGCATTAATTAAAAGCCTTACTACTGAGGTTTGTGCTTACAGTTTCATTCTGTCACTAAAGAGTTAAGGTTATAATCTTTTGTCACAATGTAAGAAAAAAAGCTGCAGAGGTATGAAAAAAAAATGCAATATTCTTTGTTTTACCATATTTCACTTATTATAGTGTTAGTCCACATCTTGCATAAATTGAGAGAAAAACTACAATTGCAAGGAACAAAATTTTTGTGCTTAAGACTTCAACTGGTTATTGATCTTCCTGTTAACACAGCAGTGTGAAACTGGGAATGAAAGGGAGATGCCATTTTGTTACTGAATTTTATTTTAATTCAATATTATCTGCTCAAAATGACTTGCAGATTTTTAGCTCCATCAGAACTGTCAATGAAAAAAAAAAGTGTTAAATTAATATCACAACACTTGCCATAACACAGGAGTTACCAGGAAACATAAAAGAGGATTTAATCAATGGCAGTGACCCTTACTAATTCATAGTAACTCACTGTCCAAGTATGCAGGCTCTCCAGGGAAAGCGGTAAAAGCTGTTCACAGACATGACAGAAAAGAGATCGCTCCTTCTTTTTTTTTTTTTTTTTTTTTTTTTTTCCTTTTCCCCCTTTCTCCTTTTAATTTACACAATGTTTGTTTCCTTTCAGCTGCAGTTTTGCAAAAGTTCATCAGACCTGCCAGGCATATGAGAAAGCTTGTGCTGATAAAATTACAGCATTGTGTGCTTGGATCAAGATCAGATACAGCTTCCACTGCTGCAAGAGGTGGTTGACTTCCATCACAGTCTGTGTCAATTTCTCTGGTGCTGGTAACACAGGACCTTATCTGAGGGGTAAAAATGCTTTTAAAGAAGGCAAAAATGCTCATAATGATAACTAGACATTGCTCCCCCAACACCTCCCTCCCCTTGCCTCTCTACCCCTTCCCCCTTTGTCCTCATGGCATCTCCTGTCAGCTTGGCTCCTTTCCACCACGCCTTCCACGCAGCACTGCTCCCACCTTCGGCAAGGCTCCTGCCCATCGCCCCAGGTGAGGTGTGCTGCCATGGGCAGGAACGAGGGAGAAAGGGTAAGGAAAACACTTTCTGCATCTCCTACACATGGATGGAGGTTGCAGTGCCATCCAGGACAGAATGACTTGGTCAAAATGTACTGTGAAGATGGAAAGGAGCCTCACAGCATTTCTTGTGGGTCACATTTTGGGCAGTGCCATTTTGACCAGCTCTGGTACGGCAGCAACAGTGCTCTTACATGTGCCATCTGTCACAGAATAAGAAGGGACATGTAGCAAAGAAAACAGACAAATCCTGATCCTGAAGTTAAACAGTGGACACTAAGCGTGGAAGCACCTCGAAAGCTGCACTGCTTGAATGAAACATGTGGTGGGATCCACTTTATCTGTATTCCTTGTGCCAAAACCCAGGGGGGCCTCACATTTAATTTAAGAGTCCATTAGACACACAGAAAGGCACCCATGTTTAACCTCAAGCTTTTCAAACTCCCTGGTCAGGACCTCTCTCTGTGACCCATGGACCTCCCCTGGTTTGACAGACTTTCTAAGAAAGCAATGGGGGTGATAACAGCAAAAGCAGGCTGTCACACTGTGACAAGCCCTCACAAAGCAGCAGAACACTTGTGTCAGCAAAAGTCCCACGCTGTTGGAGGGGTTTAACAGGCAAAAGCATGCAAGGTGTTAGATCTCTGCATATTAAGATGGCTTGAACAGCTGTCATTTTGTTAGCAATTTTTTCAGAAATTTATGTCTGCTGGCCTGCACAATATCATTGCAGATAAGGAACACGCATTTCCATATTCTCTCTGCAAAAGACTCACTGATAACGTATGACTGGAGATAACAACTTCTCTCTAGACTTCGGTGAGTTTGGCAAAGCACAGTAATCTCCTCACCCTCAGTGTTTGATTGTATAGTTAATCTGCCTGGAAGCTCAACACATTGAACAAATTAAACAGGAAACCTGCAAAATATTATCACACAACTACACACTTTCAGCTGAAATTCCATCAGTAGTTGTTTTTTTTCCTCTTTCTTTTTCTTTTCCTAAGAAGGCACAAAGCCTTTCAAGAGTCTGAGCACAGGAATGTATTAGGCATGTTTGGCAGCAGGCACATGTGCACAGCTTGCTGTGAAAGACTGTGACCAACAGCTTGGTGAGTGGTAATAGAAGCCACAAAAATAACACCGATTGACTTGGCCTCAGACTTGCTTTTTTGTACCATCATGCTCAAGGCAGGGCAGTAATGCAAGACAAATTATATAATTGCATATGAGATTGTAATCAAGCTCAGGTTTATCATCAGCAGGCCAGATTTTCTATGGCCTTTGGTATAAACTATGTAAGCTACAGTTTAAAACGTATAGTGTTCCTGCTTAGACAACCAAAAAAAAAAAACAACCCAGAAGTTCTGGTTTTAACCCTCCTATTATTTTCCCAGGCTTCATTTGGATTGTCAACACTTTTCAAAATCTGGCTATTTGTTTCCAGCATGCTGAGCCTCTGTGCAGATTACCTACATGATAAAACACTGCAGGTAAACATGATAGATAATCCTACACAACCAACTCTCCAAAATACCAGAGAAACTGAACACGAGCTGAGCGACTGGAAAACCAAACAAATAATTCGGCTACTTAAATGGGAGCTTCTCAGTTCTGAACTCTTTTGTAAATACTGCCAGATACATTTCAGCTTCTGGGTCTTGGTATGATTTGAATACTTATGTCTGTGTACAAGAGCAAAAGGAAAAATGCAAACCTGACATTTGTCTTGAGCACTACATGTAAAGCTAAGATCCACAGAATTTCATTCTTCCTAGTAACATTAAAGGGAATTTTTTTCAGAAATTTTATATTTTGTAAAGGCCAAAAGAAAGGGGCATGCCACAGGAATGGCTAGCAACACAATCAGAAGCCAATAAACAGAGCAATAGGGAGGGATATAGCACTACGGCCACAGTCTTTGAACACTGGACAAGTGAGGAACCAGCAAATGTCACTATAAATCAGAGTAACTACTCCCAAAATCTAATCACAAAGCCAACTGCAACTCTGATTACCCTGACCAGGAACTGCTTATCTCATGCTGTGGAGCGTTTGAGTCTAAACTCAGTGAGCCTGATAGGTTTAGGTATGATGGTGCTGAAGTCTCACTTGGTCATTTCAAAGTAATGGTACACTCAACAAACTCAAAGATCTGTTTATTCATGGTAAGATGCCTTCAAGTACATGGCATGTTATGTCAATGTTCATGGATATTTACCATGAAGCTGTTCTCTCAGCTTGCATTAATCTTCATTCTTCCTGTCAAAGTCCCAGTAAACTCTTCCAATGAGAGTATCACAGGCCACCTCATAACATAACCTTGGGAAGACAGGATTTTCAACAGGACATTGAAAATGGACATATGGAAGAAGTACTGTGCAAATGGAGAAGGTGTCACTACTCCCCCTCTCCACTCTTCCAAGTAAAAAGCACCTCCAGAAAAACGATAGTGGTGACAAACTGGCATGTCTAGAAGTATCATGTCCACAAGGGAAAGCCTGAGAGCTTCCATTTATTCAGTGTAACAAGATAATGCCAGGCTGTCCAGCCTCCTGCAGTCACTCAAGATATCAGTTTCTTAGCTTAGTCCTCCTCACAGACAGGGAACAGCGTTCAAAGATAGCAAAACGTAGGTTTCACAAGAGAAGCTGGGTATGAGAAAGCATCTAACCTAAAGATTACAATTTAAAGGTCAACACTTAATTTATTTACTGATGATTGTGTCTGCAGGAACACACTGCCTGATTGCATTAAATACTCTCTCCTCTGGTTTGCAGTGCTTCAGCTGACTCCAACTGGCTGCATCCCTGATAAACTCTGATGATCGTGCTAAGACACTGTCGATACAAAAACCTGATCATACAGACTGAAAATGTGGGGGCAGCATAAAATAAATACACTTGATATCCAATAAGCGATTCAGGGACACCTGTTTATAAAGTCAATATAAAACTCTGTAGGTCCATGTTTTACATAACTAAGTGCATAAAAGCAGACGACTCCGGAATCTTTATTTGAGCACTCAAGTTAAAGCAATCCAATGCACAGAAATGCTATGCAGGCATAAATACTGGGGACTTCAAGGGGACTTGCAAGTACTCAGTGGTTTGTTTTTTGTTTTGTTTTGGGGTTTTTTTACATGAAGCCACTTTTGATTTAAGAGCTGAATTTTGGGACCGCACATGAAAAAAGTTTGTCTCACTGAAGTAATCTGAGGGGAGGAAGCGCAGATTGCTGCATCATATACATGTTTCTTTCTCTTCTTTTCTCTCTAGCATAAGCATTTTCATCACTAATCTCTATCTTTGCTTGAAAAATGGCATGCAGTAAGTAGCCAGAGACTAGTGCAGCTCAGAGAACCACCTAAAAGCAAAGGCTGTGACTCTAATGTTAACTTGACTGGGTTGCAGACTATGCCTTATGGTCAGATTTGGAAGGTTTACCAGATCACTGGGTTGACAGGTATGCAAAACCTAAACTTTGGGTCTCAGCTATGTTATGTTTGTAGCCATGTTGGTGTGCCCTAAGATCATATTGGGAAGAATAAGAACAAATGGAGGAAAAAAAGGCAAGGAAGGAAAGATGTGCAAAGCAGCGATTATACCTTTACACCTTTGGTATAACTGCAGAGTTTATTCCTCTGGATTACTGATGAAAATATAGTTCTTGGGTAACTCACTTATTTTACCTTTTTGGTAGAATTGCCCCTTTTTTTTATAGCTTCCTCAGAGCTTTAGCCTTTCACTCTCAGGGCTCAGCAGTGCTGCAGCCATTCCTCCTCTCACATTTCATATTCTCTGGCACACTCCTGTTTTTTGCCATCATCAGAAAAGACACAGACTTCTGTGTGTCAAATCCTGGAAGCTTTTAAAATCCTATGCATTATCTTATATTTTATAACTCTTGTTTCCATCTCCTCTGGTCTCAGTTGCTTCTTCACCCTCTCAGCACCTCTCCATCATGCTCTTTCACTTCACACCATTCAAACAAAGCTGGGATGCTCCTGTACAAAAGTCATGAGTGATTGCTACCCCTTGATCCTCATCATAGAGTGGCCCATTTTTTTTCTTCTGGCTTACACTGTTTTTCCTTGGTCTTGTAGCGTTTTCTGATTCTGCAATAGTTCACTTCATAGAAAAAAGTGTACCATACATCAGCCAAAACAAAACTGGGCCCAGTGCAGATCTATCCATGGCAGGTCTACTGTCTTGGTTTAGTCAGCTGTTCTATCACCCAGTGACCTCCTCCCACACAATAAGGGGAATCAGGAAAAAGAAAGGAGACCCGTGGGTTGAAATGAGAACACATTAAATGAAATAATAATAAGAACTAATAGTAACACTAATACTAACATAAAATACACAAAGTTATACTCAGCTAATGAAAGCACGACAGTCACAACAGGCGGGAGAGTAGGCGGGAGAGCAGAATGACAGGTGAGACCCTCCAGGGGTGATGGCCATTGAGGAAGAGGGGTCGCCCCTACCAAACTTTCAAATTTATAGTGAGCGTGATGTTTACGGTGTGGAATACTTCTGTTGGCCAGCTTGGGTCAGCCGCCCTGGCTTTCACTCCTCCTGGCCTTAGCACCTGGGTAACTCAGAACTGCTAAAGACCTTGATCACTATGGAAACCCACATACCATGGGTGGTCACAGACTAAAACAAAGCATCTTAACAACTTTGTTCTCACCAAATCAGGTGCTTCAGTCTTCTCAAAAATGCATTTTTTTCTTACAGAGAGTTAATTCTTTGATTCTATTCCAGCAAAACCAGAACATCTCCATACTCCTCAAAATCTTCCGCATCCACTTGAGGCTGTGGTAGCCTTAAGAGAAAGAATAGCAACACATATCCAGCGACATTGCCAGCACACTTCTAGGTGCCTGGTCTGAGATGTTCCTAATTAAGCATGCCAAATTGTCCCTATTCCCAGTGTCAGCTCAGTCATATACGTATAGAAGCAACAGTCTGCCACATTAGTGCATGATGCAGAATTCAAATAAGATTAGACAACATTGCAGTCAGAGGATTCACATAAATTTCCCCAGCATTAAAATAATTCTCCACATTAGACAAAAAAACCAGAAGGACCCAGTGCCCACATGGATGCCTTACTGACAAATGATACAACACGAGGAATAGGGAGGGCCATTACAGGTGAAATTCATTGGAAGTGAAGGTGTTTCCCAGACTATTGGATGCAGGGTACCTCAACAGGTGACCACTAATCACCTAATCCTGCATGGTTTCACAAAGCTAGAGTCACTGCCACCATCACCAAGGATACTTGAGTAATCTGTATTTGGGGATATAACTAAAGAATAATTGGAAAGAATAATTAGTGAGTACATTGAAAGACCCAAAACAGAATTTACCAAAACAACTGCCTCCCCAAAACTCCCAAACAATCTCTCTCTCATCAAGTTCACAGGGAGGCCACCACTTTTCAAGTGATGAAAGTAGATGAAAAAATTTCTGGACATCCCCAGCCACAATTGGCAGCTTATGGGGTTCATTTGTCTGCTAATGTTCCTCCCCACAAAGAACCACTCATCCATGTTGAAGCTTTGGGGTGGGAAGGTGGAAAACCCAAACTGAAACTGTTGTCTTGTTTGACATGAACAGAAACAAAAATGAACATGTAGAAATTAATTTGGAGAAAACAAGATTAATTGGAACATCAAAAGGAAGAAGCTGCTATTGCATTACAGGCTGCATAGAGTATTTACAGCAGTATGAACTTCAAAACTTCCAAGACATTGATTTGCTAATGCACAAGTAAAATTTAACACTGTGGGTACTGGCTCCTCATTTGCCACCTTCCTTCCCCTCCTCTCCTTTACATCCTCTGTGGTCAGCTCTCCTAGCAGTACTCTCTTTCTGGGGTTTATGTGGGTGTTCAGCACAGGCAGTGCAAGGATGTAGGCCTACAAAAACATTCCTGTGCTCAAAGACTGCATAGAGGAAACCTGTGGAAGGCAGAGGCAGCACTTCCACTGAGACCTCAAAGTAGGGTCTGTCCCCACCTAGACTTAACCAGAGTTGCCTCTTTAGTTTTTCTTAGTCATTTCCTTCTAGTGCGGATCATAGGTGGAACAGAACATGTGCCAGCACCACCCCAGCTGCTTAACACCTGAAAGAGCAATCCCCCTGCCCGCCGAAATCTCCACCAGGTAGAAAACGTTTGAGATACTGCTGGTGGAGCATGCTGTGCCTCCACTCCTAAGTCAATTCCGAAGACTGCTGCTTTCATATCTATATGCTAAGGGGCCGCCAGTGCCAGAAGGGTGCCATTCCCACAGCAGAAAGAAGTGCTTTTCCCCAGGAACACAGCACAACTATTCCTGGCCCCTTCAGTTGACTAAGGTGGCCAACACTTGGAAACGTCTGTTAGCAAAACCTTCCTTTTTTTTTTTTTAACAGAAAATGTGCAAACAGTTTAGCCAATGAGACCAAAGGCCACTTGACTCATTTCAGGAACTGAGGATCTGGATCTACCTGGGCATTGCACACAAATAATCAGCTCAAATCCAGCTCAATCTAAACATGGCACTTAACATTACGGGTTTGATAGTATGCAGAGAGGATCTCATTGTACACCCTTCAGTATAACTTACTTCCAACATATACTGAACCCCACATTTAAACTCTGCCACTATGGAAAAACAGAAGAGGAAACTGCAGTGAAAAGTAAATGTTTATGCAACACCTTTTTGAAAATATGTGCAGGCCATCTTCAGAAAAATGAAAAATTAAACAGAATTTCTAAGAATAAATATTGCTAAATACTTGCAAACAGGAACAGCTTGCAAAAATATATCATTAGATGCATCTCCCCTAGTTAAATTATTATACAAGATTAGACATCCTTTTAAAGGTCAACCTCCAAAAAATCCATAACCACATGATCAGTAAAGCGTGCAGAAACATGCCATTGTCCAGCAATCATTGGAGGAGGGACAGGAACACTTTATGCAACTCTGAAATGGTTTCTGGACTGTAGGCAAAAGTTCAAAAATTATTTAAGAAAAATTACAAGGATTTTAAAAATATATATTCCAGATAAACCGTAAGTGACGGAACTGCATACCAGGAAACCGGTGTGAATGCTAATTACCAGGCCACATAGGAGTGTGATCATCACACAAACACAGAAAACTGTGAAACAGATCTCTAGACTATCAAGTCCAGCCTGGAGCTCCTCACCTGTAATAATCAAGCCCATTCTGCCAGGTGTTTATGTAACCTTTTGTCAAAATCCCTCAATGGACTTAAAATCTATGACTATGAGAAAAAGACTATAACAAGCATTAAACAGTTACTAATTATTTAACATCCTACATATCTAACCCTTGTGATCATGGCCATCAGTATCTACTGTCGGGGAGGAATTACAGTTTTTATTGCAGGAAGATGATATGCTTTATGTAGAAACCACAGGCAGACCGTCTAGAGCCATGCAAATATATAAAGTGTGGTAAGTAATGTGCATAATTTACCAAATCTTATGCCCAAATCTAAGCTCTCCATTAACAGAACAGAGACTATATTGTAAAGTTCAGCTAAAAAGGAGTTGGATAATAAACTCTGCATAAATTCTGAACAGCCTTCTAGTAAAAAGAATAAAGACACGGTAAATCAAGTAAACCTCCCTTCCACCACTTCTTTTAAATGTACAAATGGTTTTCATGTGTCACAGTTTCAGATAAAATCACAGCTTGAAAATTGATTATATCAAGTGTGCAAGTATCCAGGGCTTTATTTGCTATATGATAAGAACTGAAGGCCCAGCACAGTACTAAGGTAAAATTCAGGCCCTGTGAAAATAAAATGCTTTGTCATTGATTCGATACAGCTAGACTTTCACCCCAGAAGATGGAGAAATATGCTACAGTCTTTCTAAGGGGGAAAAAACAAAGTACAGACCTTACCTATATCCAAATTTGCAGATTTCTAAGTAAAGCATTTTATTTAAACCAATGCAAAGCCTCACTGTGAACACACTTAAACTGGTTTAAAGCTGATTTATGATTAAAGTCACACTAAAATCAATTCCTTAACAAATTAAGTTGAATCAATAAACTTCTGGATTAAATTAGTCCTAACAGGTCTTTCTAGAGGCAATGCTCTCTCTGCTTCAATTGTATTGATTTAAGAAACCTGGCTTTAATGACAGTGACTTTGTGTGTTAACACTCATATATGTTAATAAGCATTCATCATTCAGGGTAGAAAGATACTGACGTGATCATAAACCTCTGCACAAAAGGACTAATCAGACCAATGTCTCATTGCTTTCCTAGTCCCCTTTTTGTTTCATTCTCAAGTATAATAGCCAAGTATAATTTTCCTACCACTGAGCTGGAGATTTTTGCATATTATCTCCTGTGATCTATCTCTTCCTCATAATTTCTAGTAAAAGTTTCAGTTTCCTGTTATTTCTACAACAGGAAACTCTTCCTTTGCTTTTAATTCCCAGCCTGGATGCTGACTTCAGTCATGAATCACCTGGACTGTATACACATAGCATCCAGCATAAAATATACTTTTCTGCTGCTGAGAAATTACTGAACAGCATTAACAGGATGACTGTAAGACAATCTGTTCAGACTAATTCTAATGTCACTTTTTTTTCTTTCTTGTAGTTTTTTTTTTTTTTTTAAAAAAAGCAGTCTTTCATGAACCAAACAAAACCTCATTTTCCTAAAAAAAATGGTATCATGTCAAGTTTCAATCTGTACTTTAATTGAAAATGGCACACAACAGGCAGAATGCATAACTTTCTCCCCAGTTGTGCTGAACCCTAGCGGGTTGCCAGTCATCTCTTTTGTCCAGATTTTCTAGAAGAAATGAGAAAGAAACTCATATTCCATGGATAAATTAAAAATAAAAGCCTGATCCTAAAATGGTTTGGGAAAATGGAGGTTTACAATGGGAATTGCTGTGCAACCCCAGCAGCAGAACCGGCAGGTGTGTGAGGTTTCATGTAAGACTCAGTCCTGCAAGGTGGCATGAGTGCAGAGAACAGGGCTGTTTCACCAGAAGCCCAGTGGCAGCCAGGATTCACTTCCTGGTGATGAGCAAAAAGATAAGTCTACTGTTTACTTAAAATGATGTATCCACACCATCTAGCTTTTCTACCATTTTTTTGACCTCTGGTTTTTCTCTCACAGATTATTTCTCTCACTACTGCTGCCACCATGAAACAATGTGCATATCTCTGCTTAGGAATGTCCATTCTTTCATCATGAGCGGAGCAACAGTCTGCAGTCAATCCAGACCAAGGATGGTGCTGAGTCTCACAACACTCCTCTGTGTCTGGGTGTGACAACAGCCAAAATATTCCCTTATTAAGTACAGTCTAGGAGTCTACCTACACACTGGGGAGAAGATACAACTGTGGGGAGACCTGGTAATACAGGAGCTGAAAACCCCTGTGATAAATAGACAAAGAAAAGACACAGCAAGCCTCTTCCTCATGGACTGGAACCTGGTTCCAGCCATATGTCCTAGTACTTCCTTCTGCAAAATTTGTCCTACATTGGTATGTGCATAATAACGAAAGCTATGCAAATAAAAGCCATGAAAGATTGATGGGGGAAGCCAAGAAAGAACTGCAACAGGATCAGAAAGTTCAGAAGAAAGAATATAAGGGAAGATTTTACCGCATCTGCTGAAATTTAATATCCTGAGTCCCCCTTCTGGCTGCAAAGGGGATTTTATGTAGGAAGCAACCAAGCAGGTCACCATTATTGCTAAGAAAAATAATCAAGATGGAAAAGTGCTCTGTAGACAAGCATACTGTTTTCACAGTATTACCTCATTCTGAATCCCTGTCTGTCTACTGAGAGATGTCATAAAACCCAACATGGCTGAAAAATGTAATAATAAAAACCAACACTGTCATTATATTGAATGTCTACTGTATTTTTCCCTTTTAATGATTGCTTCTGGAAAGAATTTCAGACATGCTTTGGACTTTGGAAGTCATTATTTGCAGGTCTGATCTTCCTTTTGCAGTGTTTTATCTCATGAGCTTCATGAATTTCCAGTAGTACATGAACAGACCAAGGATTAAGGAAAAACAGTACTAGAACAGTGTTTTCCTGGAGCCTCCAGAACAATCAAGCTATTTGTGGAGGGAGAGGAAGTGAGCACACACTGTGTATTCAGGGAGGTGTGAAGCGGCTCAAAAGCCATTCCCATTAATAGAATCATAGAATCACAGAATGGTTTGGGTTGGAAGGGACTTTAAAGATCACCTAGTTCCAACCCCCCTGCCATCAGCAGGGACACCTTCCACTAGACCAGGTTGCTCAAAGCCTCATCCAGCCTGGCCTTAAACACTTCCAGGGAGGGGGCATCCACAGCTTCTCTGGGCAACCTGTGTCAGTGTCTGACCACCCTCACAGTGAAGAACTTCTTCCTCATATCTAATCTAAACCTGCCCTCTTTCAGCTTAAACCCATTTCCCCTTGTTTTGTCATTAACTGCCCTTATGAAAAGTCCCTCCCCAGCTTTCCTGCAGCCCCTTCAGGTACTGGAAGGCCGCTATAAGATCTCCCTGGAGCCTTCTTTTCTCCAGGCTGAACAGCCCCAACTCTCTCAGCCTGTCCTCACAGGAGAGGTGCTCCAGCCCTCGGATCATCCTGGTGGCCTCCTCTGGACTCGTTCTAGCTGCTCCAGGTCTCTCCTGTGATGGGGGCTCCAGAACTGGACGCAGTATTCCAGGTGGGGCCTTACGAGAGCGAATAGCTCTGACATGAGTTGAGAGCATATAGAGTAGGGTCAAAATCCAGAAAAACAATAAAGTGATCATCTCTGCTGGCAGGGCATGGCACCTCCATCTGCAGCCTTCACAGACCTGTCCAGGTTTGACTGAAGACACACCAAACAGTGTCTGATCAAGGAAGTCCATGTTTTCACGCCAAGAAAGGCAAATAGCCCCATGGCCAGGTGCCCTCTTTCTCATAGTATCTTTATCCGAATCTTTCAGAGTAGATGAAAAAATGGGAAAGTTTTTAATTCTCAGTATTTCTCAGTGCTCGTGAGATGGAATTGTTTTGATACTGAGATATTTGACAGCTGTTAATCCCCATGGCTTGCTTCACCAATCTTAAACATAATTTAAATAATCAGAGGAAGCACTGATCTAAACAGCTGGTTTTAATAATCTTTTTCCTTTCTGTACCCCATTCTTTGCCCAAAAAGAAAAAAAAAAAGAGAAATATTCTCACTGGTTGCTAACTAGTATGACAGTCTTATTTGTTATTAAGCATAACCCTTATTCTCAATTTGACAACTCAGTTTTCCAAGCTCTGAGGATACACGATCTCTGTCCTCCATTTATTTAGACAATTGTATAACTGAAAACACACATAAGCACCCTATAAATTCTTAGATTTTTTTAATTCTGAAAAATAATGTATTATCTGATGTATTTATTATCTGACTGATTATTCTTCAGAGGGACAGAGATTAAAATACAGAAAAAGAGAATTTTGACAGGACTTGCATTAGCTGAATCTGCCAGACAGACGGAAAAGGAGAGAAGCAGCAATTTTATCAAACATGTTTCAAATTCACAATTAACAGTCTCACTAAACAAGTACTAAAAGTGACTTTATCAGTCACATTTGAGTATGGTCATCATGTTCTTCAAAAAGGAGAGGCACCTCAGTTTTAGGCACAGATTGTGAGAGATAAATGCAGGGTTTTGCTGTTTTAACTCTTATTCAGCAACTTCACTTTGAAAACATTAGTCATCATCTTGAAATAGATAAAAAACACAGAAAATACCCCAACTTTTCTCAATCAGCAAAGCAGATGAGTCTAGTATTCAAAAAAGATCTCAGACAAGCGATATTCCTACACTTTGGGCTTTCCACATTGGGAAGTTAGCTCATAGGATGGGATGTGAATTTACAGGGCTTTGGTTATTTTACACTCAGTCACCTCAGGCATTGAATTTATACTGACTGGAGTGGCTTACTGCATTGTAAACTGGAGTATCATGTTAGAAACCACTAAAATGAATAGTCCTTCACCCATGATAATGAATCCAAGCAAACCAGAGAGAGGTACAGAAAGCCATCAACATCATGCAGGCATTCTGCCTAGCAGAATACCTGTACTGTATCCCTTCTTATGAGGCATGATGTGAAATATTGTAAAACTGGATGATAAGGAAGGGAGCTGTCCATTGGGGCTAAAATTCAATAAATCACTCTAAGGCAGGAGCACTGGATGTGGGAGGACAATAAAGCTCAGGGAGAAAAAACATTGCCCTTAACAGAAGCCAAGTAGACCTGTGATGAGTTAGTTGCACAGGGAGTTATGTGGGGTAGAAATGGAAAACAAAGAAGAAAAACTGAACAGAAACTGTCAAAATCTGCATAGTTTTCTCCCCAACCTCCAAGATTCACTTCTATGCAGACCCAAAAGCTATAACAAGACATGACAAGTGCTGCATAATGTGGTTACTCAACTCTCCCATGTGCCCCAGGTATCCTGGGCAAAGGGTTCTCAGCAGAAGTAAATTAAACTGGTGCGTCCAGGCAAGGACTCAATTTTTGGCCATTTTCCTTCCAAACTGCTGCTTGACCTTCAGCATTGATTTTGCACAGCTGAGCTGAAAGCATTCCTCTTCCACTCTTGACACAAAGGGCTAGTCTATGTACCCTGTGCTGAGAGGTCCAGACAAACCCCTTTATACCCCAAGTGACCACACAATGGGTGAGGGTGGCACAGTGCAGACCAACGCGTGGGGAGCTGGGGCAGGTGGAGGACACGTGTGAGGAGTTAATCAGGATTCACTGAAGGTGTGCATTTTTCCTGCTTTAGTTAAATCCGATAAATCAAAGTGAACACGACCCTTCCAAATTTGGGTGGCTTTGCTTTAATTCACTCCCAAAACAGATTCAACTCCAATTCACTCAGAACGGTTCATCTCTGAACAGGAACATCCACTCCAGGGCTTCCCATAGCTGACCTCGTTCACTTTAAACGTTAGTATTTTGAGTGCCTTGCCTGGACAAACTGTAGCACTGATCACCTGGAGGGTTTGTGCAGAGCAACTCTTGTGCTGTAAATTCACCGTTTAGTTGGCTAATTTACTCTTGTAGACAAGCCACTGATCTGACATAAAAGCCTAATCAACTAAATCCTCCCTCTCTCTTAAATGCATATTCAAAGTTGCTGTGGTTCTGCTGTGGCCCATGATATATCACAACGATTCTGGATCCAAACCAGAGCCTAAAACTGGCTCTAAAACAATTAGTCTAGGGAAATTAAACAGTGCTTTCTGCACACCTGTGACTGGCTGCACTCCAGTGCCTGACAGCAGTGCCTCTCCCACACCTGCTAGCACGGCTCCCAGGGCTGCTGTGCCCAGGCTGCGCCCTCCCGAAAAACTATCAAGGGGAAGGTGTTGTTTCTCATGAAGCTGAAAGGAACCACTTGTTTGGCAAAGAGGCTGCTCGTGAGGGTCTCTGCTTATAAGATTTATATTTTAAACAGGCAACAGCTAATATCAAGGGGGAACAGATACATTACCAGCAAGTCATTTCCAAGCAGCTAATAACTGTTTCCCTACCCACCAGATCCTAGGATGCATTTTCAGGTTTAAACATAACGTATACATTGTAAATAGCAGAAACATCTGGGGTTTATTATAACACCACTTTGCTAGCCTTGGGCATTGTACAACTCCCACAGGCCACAGTTCACCTTTGACCTGCCAAACACGATTACTGTACTCAGGCAACCTCCTCTGCTCCACAGCTTCTCGCCTTCCCCTCCCCTCCGTCAATGCTCATTACCGCTATCATTACGGCTACCATCCTAGAGTAGCCAGTAAAAAACGTGGGTTGCCATGGTCACTGCATAGAAACAGCATGGCTTTGCAGGCGGGGAAAAGATGATGAGGATGGCCAGTGAAGTCATTTTGCCTGCAGACCCTGGGGGGAAGCAGGGTTGCACAATGCCATCTGCCATTTTGCCTCTCCCCCACAAGGCCGCCTTCCTTCTCTGTCCCACTCATCCCACCCTCGTTGCAGATTTGTCATGCCTCAGTTTCCCCCCTTTCCCAATCTCCTGTCTCCCACTGAGCCAAAGTGACCCTGCCCCTCCCCCCAACTCCTCCTGCACCCTCATGTCTCAGCCATGTCTTGCTTCCCAAGCTCTCTGCTCCCACCCTCCTCCCTCCTTTTCTTGCTCTCTACCAAGGGCCTCTCTTCAGTCACTCATTTTCCACTGCCTGATGTCCAGCCCCACAAATCCCAGTCCTATCCCCTCCTCCACTTTTCCACCACTTCTCCCTCCTCTTGAACATGGTCCCAAGCTGACTTTTCCCTGCCTCTGTGTAACACCTCATGTGTAACACCATAGCAGCACTGCAGGACAGGGCTCTCTTGTTTCTCCTGGAGACTCAATTAGAGACTTAGCCCAGGCTAAGCAGCAAAGAGGAGGCATTTTAGGGCTGTTTGCACATGCGCAGACAGCAAAACTTTATCTGAACTCAGTGTGAATCTAAAGTACTCCAGTTACACTATGGTGGGATACACCTTCAGAAACAGTGATCTTAATTCTGGCTCATTTAAAGCTAGGTTAAAAAAAAAAAAAAGTGATGATCCAATATGGCTTAACATATGCACTTTAAAAGCTCATTTGGATGAACTTTCCAGGTGTCCCTCCATAAACATGCCACTGACTACAGGCTCTTGCCTTCCAAGCATGCATAAGCAGTGCCGTTACTGCCTTCAGTTGATCCTTCCTGCTAAATGCTTGAACAAGGGGGTAGGACACCATGCTCAACACTGCTGTTAAGAAACACAGCAGAAAGAAAATACAACCTGTGTTTCCAGCAGCTCTGTCCACCTAAGAACCAGGAGCAGACCCAGCAGCCTCCCAGACAAGTCATGAACAGCTGCACCTCTGTTTACAGCTCAAAAAAGTGCATCGTCCTTCCTGCGAACCCTTCTGTTAGAAGAAGCCTCCCTGAGAGGTAACAACCATTCCAGCAGCAGTACATCCATTTGCAGAGTGCTATCAAAGCTCCTCTGCCACATTTCCTTGATTAAAGCCAATTGATCGATGCTATATCCAACCTGTCACTGGAACACAGAGTTCAGGAGTTGATTACAGTACTGGGGCAGTAACCCTACTCTCTCCCTTCTCTGCAAAGTAAAGGCAAATTTCTGAAAATAAACATCTGATGTATTGCCTTTTTAAAGTTTTATTACTCAGTAGCCTGGTAAAATCCTGTGTGTTGGGAAAAACGACACGTAGCATTGTCTTCAAAAAAAAAAAAAAATTGTTAAATTCAATCTACTGATCAATTTAAACATCATCCTGGAATTATCCTATGATAAAACAAATGCACATTTAGAGAATAAATGGAATTGATTCTCTTCTGGAGTAAAAGGCCTTACTAAATGGGGTATTTAAATATAACCCCAAATCCCTCTCTGAAGAAGCACCTGGTAATTCACTTTTTGGATCAAATTGCAACTCTACAAAAACTTTATGACCTCATGTGGTCTGTCCACCCCCACATTTCTCCCTAGAAACGCTATACACAGCATGCTCCAGGCAAGA
>NW_010339525.1:0-5835 GCF_000700745.2 Antrostomus carolinensis | reverse complement strand
AAAGAGACGTAGCAAGCACCAGGACAGCAGCAGAGCACTAAAAACATAAGAAAAGAGCAGCTGCTTAAGGAAGGACTCCCTGAGATGCTGATACATTCATTTCTGGTCAAGTGCATATCCTCCACTCCCGCCTGAAATATCCTCCACACCTAGTATCTTCCCCTGTCAAACAGGCCCACAGGCCCATCCTTCCCTCCATTTTCAAGCATGTTTCAGCATCCATAAAAATTACCATCCCTGGTCAGACAAAAAGCTAGTCTAGCCTAGTATCCCATCTCCAGCTGTGGCTGATGGTGGGTGACAGGAAAAAGAGACAAGAAAAAAAGCAACTATAAAGCATTGTCTGTTATGTCCTTGTCCATGGCGAAGTCCTCCAGGTCAGCAAACTGCAAAGGAAGAAGGCACTGTTCAGTCAGGTGAGATGCTCAGGAGCCTTTGTGTTGTGAGGCACATGCACAAGCTGCCTCTTGCTCCTCTGGTGGGGCCTGGAGGTAGTGGGGAACCTCGGCTGGCTCCAGGGAGAGACCTAGCTTCAGTGAGGTGGGACTTTCCACTGGAGCAGAGATGGTAACCCTCAGGCAGTGTTACTGGACCTACGCATACCCTGCTGAAGTTCAGGAGAAGGATGTACAAACACTGTCAGGGTAATCCTGTCTTAAGTTTTTTCTCTTGTCTACTTTCTAGTTATAGAGGCAGTAGTCGCCATGATTTTGTGAATGGAAACAATCTCACAAGCAATCTCCATTTCTAAACACCCCAAATTTCTGCTTATCCCTCAACTGCAAAGCAATTTATAGCTCTTTCTTGGGCCTAGGTTCTTTGGAACTGATCTGAAATGGACTGGGTTCTGCCATGAAACTGATAGCAAGAAACATGAAACATTCCATGAAATAAGACAATCCTGATGCTGCTTGGTATTTCTTTAATTTGTCAAGGGAGTTGTTAACCAACTGCAGCTAAAAAAAAAAATAATCAAAGGGAACTCACTATTCTGGACATTTCAATACTTCCCTGCTGTGAGCCACTATGGGGAGATTTCTGCTTTTTCATGAAAAGCTTGCTTCTCAACACTATCAAATAATATGCATTTGTTCATCTCTAAAACATTAATACAGAATTAAAAGGGTTATTTAGGAAAATGTACTGCTCTGTCACAGCGGCTTTCAGTTCTATTCTTTAGGGACAGTGTTTTCCAAATTTGTGCTATCCAGCTGTTGGCACATTTCACAGGACCACTTCCCAAGGGGGTCTCTCCAGGAGCTGCAGCATTTTTATGGAACCATGGGTTAAAAATGGCTTAGAAAAGAAGCCTTTTATTTTCTTGTCACTTCCCCAGCACAGAAATTCTCTGATGTAATACAACTCTAGGAGGTCTTGAACATTTCAAAATTAACTCCTCTCTTGCTGCAGTTGTTACGGACCAGAGTGCATGTGCACTAGCCTGCATTTATGTTTGCACACATGACTCTAGGGAAAAAAAAAAAAAGTTTGCCTTCACTTTGCAAAAGCTAAGTAGATTATAGTAGAATGAGAAACAGCTATCACTTTCCTGTTGTAAAGAGGGTAAGATGAAAAAGATGCCAAAACACTTCCAAACGTACAAGCACCCGATTTTACAGGCCAGCTGAGCTAACCATTAACCTTGTCAGCAAACATTAGATATTTAATTTAATTATCTTTCTCTCCCTGCCTTCTCTAAGCAAGGAGACATGATACAGTGCATCATTTAAATTTCTTCCGAAGACTGCTATTGAAGGACAGAAGTCCATTTGTTATTCTTGGTTTAAATAAGCTGCAGTATCATTAATTGCATTTTCACTTGGCTCTTTTGGGACTTGCCAAAGGACACTCAAGATGGCCTGCTCCCTGTTTAAAATACATGGCTACCCATGTAGGCTGAGGGAAGATGAAACCCAACTGTAGGCATGATACCTCCACCTTACACACAGCTCCAGCTAGTTCCATTTACCAGAGTGCTTAGGCAAGTGCGCAAGTTTAAGTCTGCAAATAGTCCTAGTAATGTTCAAGGAGTTTCACGCATTCTTAACAGGTTAACTTGCTTGTAAGTAAGCTGGAAGATCAGGTTCCTTTCAGCATCTAACTGTGCACAGGACAGGGAGATAGATAAGACATCGTGACCCCAAAACTCCCTGTAAGGGTAGGAGGAATTGGATCCACTGTTCTGTCTATGAGCTAAGGTCTCCTCTCAACTGCACAGGTGATTTTGTTACAGTTGGCATCTGGTCTTTGTCTTGCTCATGGCTTTTTTCCCCCCAAGTCTGTGATGCAAGCTTTTTTTACTCGGAGGATTTGTCCCCAAATCATCAGCAGCAACTTTGATTATGCCCTGTCCTGTGCATGCAGGTTGCTAGGTCACATTTAGGAAAACTGCCTAGTTAGCATCACAGACTATTCTTTGTCACTTACGCACAGAGCATAAGCGTCCTACAAATCAGACGTGCTTTTTTACCTCTGTGCCAAAGCACCGAGCAGCCTTCGGTACTGGAGAGTCTGGTGAAAATTTATGGTGTGGCACCCCCAGGTATAAGCATCTTGGATAAGTATGCAGAGGCCATACACTGTGTGACAGAAGACAAGGCTCCCAAATACTTTTTGTTCATGCAAGCATTTGAAGAGCTTGCAAAATTGAGTATTTTCACGTCCTCCTGCCAGTTCATCTCATTGATGTGCTGTTTCCTTCTTGCCAGTGCCATGGAGGCACCTTTAGCTCACTGTAGCAGCTAGCAATCAGCACAACCCATCACAGGAGCAGAGCCTTAGCTTTCGGGAGACAAAAGACTGTCCTTTTAACTTTAAGTTTTAATGCCTTATTTGGCATTGCTATGCCTTGATTATTTTTCCCAAGTTAAAAGGACAGTTACCTATTTTAAATCCCCCTCTCTGGCCTTTTTAAAATATCCTTCCTCTCCCCCACAGATTACTGCTCTGAAATAGTTTCCCGATTTCTGACTCTGCTGATGTTTCACACAGCCAGGAAAACCTGTGCTCAATATCAGTTTCACTTTCCTTGACAATCAGTTTCTTTTCGCCACAGTTCATTTACCATCCAGCATCTGCACTTAGCCTTTTGTAAATATGCAGCACCTTCTCACGGGCCATGCGCGACATGCTTACAAAAAAAAATCATATTCAAATTAAAATGTATCAACAGGAAAAAAGATGAAGCCAGGACTGATGGAATATACAACACTAAGTCTGGCAATAACTTGCTCAGAAGGTCAGAGTAGAAGCCTGATACACAGAAAAAACCTCACCCAGTAATTTCTGCATTTGTCCCATAGCTTTTTGTTGAACTACAGCGTATCTTTCAAAAAAGATACCAATCGTTGCCTCAGATGCTGTCAGTGACAGAAACCCTCCACACGCCCAGGAAAGTCCTTCCTGTACATAACTGCCTTCACTTTTAAAATCAGTGCCTTTTAACTAACCCCCACCAGTGCACTGTCAGCTCCCTTCATCCTCTAGAGCTCCCTTGGAGAATATACCCTTTACAGTGGACTTTATACCTCTGTATTTCCAGTTCACCTTTTCCTTTCAAGTTTTCAGGTTTGCTTTTCAAAAGCATAGCTAACTTCTCTAAAAGTAGCTTCTCTTGAGATAATCAAGACACCACTGTAAAGCTCGTATGGTTCACTGCAGAAGTACAGTAGAGGGCAGAAACAAGAAGGAAGCATTGGCTACACTGGGACACAGTTTTTACAGGTCACGTTGCTCCCACTGGAGGTGGAAAGCTCTGCAAGGGAAGTTCTCTTCTGTTCCTGCACCAGGACATGTTGCCTTTGGAATCAGCCTGTTGGAAAATTTTTATACTACCTCCTTCTTTCTGGGGGTCTCTCAGATTCTACCAGTGTAACTCTCTGGCACAGTGGCACAACTGACATCTTCCCTGGTGCACTTCATCCCCATATCCTCCCTATGGAAATGGTGTCTGCCACAGAGTTGGCTGCAGAGGACCACTGGGACAGCAATGTGCATGCTACTTAACAAGACTCCCCAGCTTTTCGTCCCCTCTGCAATAGACATAACAGCAATGCACAGTGCCCTCCAGGAAACCCATTTGCACTGAGGGAAAGGAATCTTTTTGCACACCAAAAAACAGGCTTGTGTTACCCGTATGTTATTCTTACCTCTAGAATGGCCATACATCAGGAATCAGGGTGGTTTGAAGAAAGAGGTTAGACTAAGAGTCGGGAGACTTGATTTTCATGCCAAGATCAGACTCTGATCTGGTGTGGCCTTCAACACACACAGCTCCTAGGCAACAAATTCTTGCACTCACACTGAGCTTGTTACACAGAGGGGAATTTGAAGGATACAGACTACAGTTAGCCCTTGAAGGACTATGGTGACACAAACAATATCAGTTTATTTGGCACAATTCAAGCTACATGCAAAAATGTATTCACAAAATAACAGGCCATTATTGTATTGCAAATACAATACACTAACTCAGAACAGTTTTCAGTGCTGTTTCAGGTGCAATACAGCATTGACAGAACAGCCAGTTTTTCCTCCTTTCAAAGTCCAGTATACTTCCCCAAAGGAAAACTAAAGAGTCTGCCACTATAGAAGCCAACAATCCTGATAAAATATCACACACACACACATATCCACTCCCCCCTCCCCCTCTGAGTCTCCCAATATTTGATTTAAAATTTAACTCTTCTGGTAGTAACAGCAGTGGGAACAACCTCTATCAATCGCCTGTGCAACTGGATGTTACCAGGACTCTGTTTAGTCATCTCAAGTATGCATTCATGCTTCTGTAACTGTCTTCAAAGGGATTAACCATTAGCCATAGGATGTGCTTGACTCAGGGGTGAAATGAAAGCTGTTAATGCAGGAGAAAGGCAGTGAACGAGGCTCAGCCTGAGTCCAAGTCTGAATGCCCACCCCAAACTGCCTGATCTGGATTCCCCCTGCTTACAGAGGTGGAAGGACCATCAGCTCATAAAACCTGAGAAAAAGATGCAGAGAGGGAATGAGGAAAGGCTCCCAAGCAAACTGTCACAAACAGATTAACATCTCTCTGTTCCTCCCTGCCCTGTGAACCCTGTGGACTCCTTGTCAGAGCTAGGAGGAGTGAAATGGCCCACAGTGAACAAACTACATAGTCAATTTCTGCCCAGATCTAATGCTCTCACACAAAATTACACAACCAGAAATGCAAAAACAGACACAGGTAGCATTCTGTGAACAAATAAAACACCAGCAGTTACTCCAGACAGAAGGTTATGTTAAACGTCCCTATCTGTCCCTTATGAAATACCTTGCTTTATTTTCCTTTTATTGTTTTTTCTCCATTAACAGAAATAGAGCAGATGGGAAGGACTAGAGGAAAGACAGATGGATGGAAAGGAGGAAGGGAGGAAAAAAAAGGAGAGAAAAAAGAGGGAGGGAGAAAGTGAGATAAAGAGGCAAGGATGGAGGAAAGAAGGGAGGGAGGAAGAAAAGGACAGGGGAAGAAAAGGGGAGAGAGAGAGACATACAAGAAGGACAGATGGATGGAAAGGAGGAGGGAAGAAAAGAAGGGAGAGGGGAAAGAAGGAGGAAAGGAGGAAGGAAGGGAAGATGAAAGGGAAGGAGGGAGTGTGGGAGGAAAAGCATAAAGGAAAGAATGAAGGAAGAGATGAGAAAAGCATTCTCACGAACATCCGTGTGACCTCACACTGGGTGATTTCATACTCATATTGCACGAGATCAGAGCAGAGTGTTTGCCACGATCTAAGTCTTGCTCACAGCTTCTCTAGCAGTTTACCTGCACATCCACTGAGCTTCATCACAAATTAAGAGGACCACCCCCGCCCGCCCCTC
>NW_010339524.1:11690-21727 GCF_000700745.2 Antrostomus carolinensis | reverse complement strand
GAGGGGCCCCGCGGGTCTGCTGGGTGCCTGTGCGGTGTGTGTGCGGGGAGAGCCCCTGCCCTGCTCGGAGACACCTGCTAGAAACGGGAGAGTAAGGGCAGGTGGCGCTGGGAAAGGCCAGCCCAGCGCAGGGGTTGTGCCTCTGCTCCTTCCAGCAGCTCCTGTTTCCTCAGGAAGTCTCCTCAGGAATACCTGAGCCCTGTTACTGCGCTCCTGGGCTCGCAGGGTGAACAGGAGCTTGAATGTGACATCACCAGGGTCACCCCAGCACTTACAGGAGAAAGTAATGGTGATTCAGTGGATGGGCATCCCCCACACTGCTCCCTTCCCAGGGGTGACCGGGGACGGGTGGTTCAGAAGGGGTGCAGTCCCTGCTGCCTCATCACCAGTGCTCTTGGATGTGGGGATAAAAATTGCTTCTGGACTCAATGGTGGGGTTTTTTCTGTCCTTAAGAAGCTCGAGAGCAGTATCATTAGTGTTTGGAGCTGAAAATAGAGTGGGAAGAAATGGGAACAAAATTTCAAAGGGTTTTATCCCAGCTTGAAATAACACCGAAGCCTTTGTAGCATCTAATGTCTGAAAGTGAGTCTGAATCAGCTCTGAAAGAAGAACACTTCATTGCAGATGCATGTGCTGCTGCTTGCTGGTGTTGCTTGTCTAAATTAAACCCCGATTTTCCTCCAGGCACGTATGATTAAAGCACGTCTGCTATGTGGTCATCACGGGTAATGACAGAGCTGCCTGGAGGAGGTGGAGAGGCTGATCAGACAGGAGGAGGGCGTGATAACCCCGCAGCTTTCTTACAGTGCCCTGGCAGCTGGAGCTGGCAGCTTCCTCTGTGGCTTTCTGGTGCTGATTTATAAAGTTGAACATGATTGATTGTGTTTGTTGGATCCAGCATCATAACCCTTCATTCAGAACCTGACTCCCACTTTGAGTCTTCCCCCCAACATGGATTTTAAGAGACCCTCTGAGGTATTTCAGTGAACAAACTAGGGAGTGGCTTTTGCTGCAGTGGCTCGAGCTGGCCTTTGCTGCAGCCAGTTCTGCCCCGTTTAGAGCTTCTGTAATGAACAATGTTGTTTTCACAGACCATAAACGGGCCCTGGCTGCTCACTGCTGTACTCACCGGTGTCTGCCCTGGGTACCCCCTGTCAGGTGCAGGATCTCAGAGGCTGCCTGCCGAGCAGCTGCTGCTCTGGGGGCTTTGATACTTGAGGGAGACTCCAGGCACCCAGTACGCTGGAAAGAACAGCAGGTGGGGGACAGGGGGATGGTGCCTGCTGGAAACGTGGCACTTTGGTGCTGGAGAGCAGCAGTGGCATGAAGAATTGCCAGCTGGGGCTCAGTGGTTTGTTTTGGGGGTTGCCTGCAGCTCTGCCTGGAGCGAGGGACCCGTTGCCTCAGTGACACGCGTCTGCAACAGGATGCAAACTGTCCTGTGAAGAGCTGGCAGTCGGGGTGGGAAGGAGAAGACAATTGTCTTGAGGAAGCTGTTAAGTGGTGGAGCTGTGAGTGGAATGAAGGTTCTCTGATTACTATTCCAGGGTCAGTTCACAAGACCAGGAGCTTTCCAGCTGGTATGTGTGGATTTTCTGAGCAGCTGACTGCCTCCCCCCCCCCCCCCCCCCCCGCCAGTGTTTGGGTTCCCCAGCACGGGCCCAAACCTGGCATCTCTCAAATTCCTGAGAGCTCACTGGGGTACAAAGCCCTGTTACCTCAAATGAAACGGGGAGGCAGGTGTATTTTGAAGAAGGTTTGTTACTCTGCTAGTTTCTGAAATCTTTGATGTTTGGCATCTGAAAGTCTGGTGCAAGAACCAGGAGCCATCAAAGCAGCCGACTGGAGCCAGCTTCCAAACAAACAAACGGTGGTTTTCCACGCAACAGGGAGCAGACCCGTGGAACTCCTTGCCAAAGGTTGGTGTGGATGCAAGAAGGTTAAGTAGATTCAGGGGAAGACCGGGCAAAAAAATGTGGAAAAGGAATTCAGTGCTGGTTTCTGAGTAACAAAACACTGTTATTTAGGGTTTAGGAAGGGCCAGAACCAGCTGGAGGTCGGGGCAGCGCTTGCAGGGTCCGCGTGCCTCGCCTGACGCTGCCTCCCTGTTCCAGTTGTGGTTACTGCTTATCACCTCTCAGACTGGAGAGTGAGAAAAATGTGTTCAAGATACTTACCCCAGCGTGAACGAGGCTGTGTTTCAGAGCAGGGATGTGCAGTGGTCACAGACTCTCTGTGTCAGACAGCATCTGGCGTGTGCTCCCCAGGACACCCTCAGGGTTATGAATGAGCCCAGAAAAACGCCTCCTTCCCCCCCAGCAAGCCAGAGATAGCAGTGCCCTGAATGTTACCTTGAGATGATATTTCACATTGCCCTTTCCAAGCCCTTTATCCCATTGGTGTGTTTCTGACATGAAAAAGATCTACTTGGACTTGGGAGAGGAAGAAGAATGAGGTTACTGTTTGAACTGTGCCAGCGTGGCTGACACAAGGCTCAGCTATGAACACCCCTCGCTGACGTAGTGAAACTTGTAAAGGTAGATCAAGGCCTAATTTATTGTCAGAAATACTCTTTAGATCTGTTACCCCACCGTCATCAGCCGAGTGCCAGAGGGACAGTGTGCAGCTGATCAGAACCAGCAGTGCTTGTCTGGTTTAAAAGTTACAGTTGTCTGATAAGCTGCTCCCCTCTAAAGCTCTGAGCTGCTGTGGCTGCAGCTGGCAGGGTTTCAGTGGGTAACGTGTCCCTTCACTCTGTGTGGTCGCTGAGGCACCATCTCATTGTTGCCTTTCCTGGCCTTTGGTCACAGGTTATTTGAGGAGGATTGCTGAATTCCACCAGAGCATTACCTTGGAGGGGTTGTGCAACCCTGAAGAAGCCTCACTGCTGAGAGGTTGTCAGGTTCTGCTGTAGGACTCCTGCAAACGAGGTGCAGCAGGTCAGACATTAGCAGCCAGCTCAGGATCTGTGTGCTGCTTGAAGCAGGGATCAGCTTAAACTTCCAGTTTAGTTTGTTATTTGCTGTGTAATAGGAGTCTCAATTAAGACATTTATCACATAGCAAAATTCCACAGAATGTGAACAAAATGTAGATGTGCAAGATGGCAACTGAAATCTCACAGATGTTTCCAAGACTGCGATCTCTTGTGCTTCAGGAAGCCTGTAAGTGCCTGAAATGGGTGTGCTTGTTTGAAATCCAAGATAGCCTTATGGCAATAGTGTGGTTTTCTCCCAAATCTGGGTAACTGGACTGCCAGAATAGGTGTTGTCCCTCCTGATTGCAGAAGGCTGGAAATGCAAGAGCAGGCTGGGGCTAGAGCAGAGAGCTGGCTGCTCAGGAGGGTCTGAGCCATGAGTGAGGAAGGGCAGGAGGCAGCTGTACCCCCTGACAGGCTCTCTGAGGTCTGGCACTGCTCACCCTTACACCCTGCCCTCCACACTGGTGCTAAAATCTGTGGCTTTACCTTGGACACAAGCACGTTTCTCATGGTGAAGGGAGGTGGCTTATCTCCATTTTTACACATGACTAGGAGAGTCTGGTGATGCACATTTCTTCAGTACAACGCTTTTGGCTGTTATCTGAGCCCACAAGACACAGCAGCCACCACAGCTTTGTGTCCTGGCCTGTGCTGGTGCTTCTGGTCAGTGTGACTGGAAATCTGTTTGAACTGGTTTCCAAGTGGCATGAGCCTGGGTTGTGGCATCTCTAACCCAGACTGGTCAGTTGGTTTCAAGTCTAATGTTCTTCAGCCTGTCCTTCCAAAGAAGGACATGCTCTGCTGCTGACAGCTGCATGGGGAAATCCAATGGTTCTAACAGAAGTTTTATGCTCCTTCCAGGGAGGCACAAGGCTGAGGTAGGGTCTGAGCTTGGGAGAGCTGGTGGTTAAGAGCATTATTGTTGAGGTGATGTAAAGAGGAGGGAAGTACCAAATGGTTGCTTACACCAAAGAGGCAGCAAGCTTTTAGATTCTTACCTCCTTTCTCCTTACTGCACCAGCAGTGAAACCAATATTGAATCCTCTTCTTTGTCTTCCTGCATTTAATTCCTGTGCACTCTGGTGTATCTGAAACCAGAACTCTGGGAGTGAGGAGGAGGAATGTCAGAGATCTGGTTTTGCTCACACTGATCTGCTCCAACTTTGCAGAGATGTTTTCAGGGAAACCTGTTCCGTGTCTTAAAACACTTTGGAGGGTGTGTGGTTGATGAACACTTTGTCCAGGTGGCTGCTTGTCCTTGTTTTCTGGCACTTTATTATTGTACAGTCATATTCTTCCCTTTCCTGGCTCATTTCTCTGCTAGTGAGGTTAGGAATGAAACCTTTCACACCCCTCCTCAGCCTGATGGTCTCGTGTCTTGCTTGATCCAGCAATCTAATTAGTCGTAGAGCTTAGTGTTGCTCTGAGCTCGTTTGCAGTTCCAGTGGGTCTGTAGCAGCAGTTGTGTCTGCCAACAGGCCCTTGGAGTTTGTGAGGAGGTGACTCTGGGCTCCCACCTTCTGCACTGAGTTTCCTTTGCTGCGTGCCTACAGTTCTGACCTGCTGCTGCTGCTTCTTGCTTGCTCCACATCCCTTCTAAAGGCTGCACAGAGCATCTTCTGAGGCCTCATGGATAGAGAGAACCTGCTGGCTGAACACAGAAGATGGACTATGTGATCTGCTAATTAGGGAGTGAGTCATTAAGGGCAGACTTTCTTTGCTCACCACCTCAGAGCATCAGCGGTGCGTTTGAAGTAAATATGGGGCTGTACAGCTCCCTCCTCCTGCTGTCCTGAGGATCTGGTTTGGAATTTGGAGCGCTTGGTTCAGAGCCCACGCTGCAGTGATGCTTTGGGGAGCACCTGCTGTAGCTGGGACTGTTGTGGAGCGTGAGGAAGTCTTGGGTTTTCTCCCCCTTGCAGTCTCCCGTGGCCAGAACCGCCCTCCCTTCTGCCCCCCCTGGGCCAGGGCTGCTGGAGGGGCCTGGTCCTGGTGGTGGCTTTGTGCTTTCACTCCCAGATGACAGGGTTCTCTCTGTAAAACTGTTTTCTCTGCTCAGGGCCGTTGGTCATATCCTTCCAGAACTGGTGCCTCAAGACTATTAATGTTCCTGTCAACATGTCCTTTATTTATTCTGTGTGCTGAAGGCTCCAGGGAGGAGGAGGAGGAGGAGGCTCCAGTGCTAGTACTGTTGTTGAGGAAGCTTCTGAGGGCTGGCACTTGGCCCCACCTTTCTTGTTCTTGTTTGCTTTTGTCTAGTTCTTGTCAGAAACAGACATTTTTGAGACATTATTTCTTCTGGAAGTGCTTTTTTTTTTTTTCTCCCCCAGTTTGCAGCACTTTCAGTTTTCATGTTTTCCTGCAGGAGCTGTAGCTTTGGGAAGTTTTGTGGCAGAATAAATGACTTCCTGTGTAAATAGTCTGGTTTTAGGTTTGCTCGGGCACGACAAGGTGAGAATTGTCTGGCTGCAGTTGTGGCTGTCTGGACTAGAGGGTCCTTTCAGAAATATGTGACATGACAACATGTTTTGAAGTTGGTTTTTTTTTCTTTTGGCTTGGTGATTATAGTGCAAGACAGATGTGTGTGAATAAATAATTCTTTTTCTTGCTTGTGGGTTTAGCAAATGCTGAATGGCCTCAGATCCCAAGGTGTAAAGAGGAGTGAACTTGACTGTTCTTGTTTCTTGTACGTGCAAAGGCTGGATGCTGCTGGAGGCCAACATCTGCTCTGTGTTCCCTGTTGCTGCAGGATTTTGCCCTTTTAGGGTGAATGATTAGGACAGGAAGGTTATCTTAAACCTTAAAGTTATCTTAAAGTTCAGTTCTGATATTTTTTCCATCTGAAATGAGATTTCTGGTAAGACATCCTAAGGAGTTCTTCTAGAAGAACTGGCAAATGGCCAGTTTTTCATCCCCTAGTTTCCGTGGGTCTTTGCAAGCATGCTTATAAAATAGCTGGAAATTGGACAGTTGTTCTGAATAACGTGCACAGTCAATGTACAGCGTCCTGCCACCGTGGCCAAGTGTGAGTGCCTGGTGTAAGGGGCACAGAAACCATCCCAAGGGTGGCCTTGCTGCAGCCTGTGTTCCCCTTAACTCCCTCGTGTAGACAGAGACGTGCGTCTGACTCCGCAGTGAGCTCATTCACAGCCACCCCAGATCAGTGCAGATCACTGCTTCCTTTTCTTTCTTCATAGGGTGGGTTTTCTGCTCAGATAGTCCCTGATCTGACTCCCTCTGAGGTCGAGTGAGCCCAAGGGTTGGCGTGGGAGAACTGGCAGCAAGAGCTGTAGCCAGGCACGGAGGGAATGAGCAGAGCGGAGCCTCCCTTGGTTTTACAGCTGAGGCAGTGTAATGACTGACTGCTAACCAGGCTGTGTCCTGGGGCTGCAGACTTTGCCCTTCATGGCTGCTGAGAGCTCCATGTTGATCCAGTTCTATACCTGGACAATAAAGGGATTTATTTGGAATAAAGAGCTCTGATCTGAGGATTGTAGAATTGGCTGCAGCAACTCACCGGAGTAACCAGCCGGCCTGGTTTTGTGTCCCCGCCGAGTGGGTTTGGTACGAGGTGTGAGAGCCAGTGGGAATACTTAGACTTTTGTCAGCAGAACCAGAGGAGCTGAAGGAAGAGAGGCAATGACAGCAGCTGTTTGGTGTCTGTGGGAGGGGAAAGGATATTGGAGAGAAACAGGTGTGAGTCCTTTGATCTGAAATTTGGGCTGAACATCTCTTCTCTGGTTCCAGGGCTGTTGCTGTTCGAGGCATTTCAGGCAGCAGGGAACAAGTCTCATCGTCTCAACTAGTGTGTCCAGTGTTTGTTGCCTGGTGCTCTGGAAAACTGGGTTAGTCCCTGTGTGTGCATCAGAAACCTGACCACTTTATTGGTTTAACTGGATTAGCTGATGTTTAAACTGAACTGTTTGTTCACACTCGAACTGTAAAGAGATTGTACTTTGTGGTTAGTGCTTCCCATTGCCAACCTGTTCCTGGAATTGTGGTACTGATGGTGCTAGAGAAGAGCCCAACCCAGCAAGGAAAACAGGATTGCAGCAGGTTTTTGTCAGTTCTGTCTGTGACAGTCTGCCACCAACAGAAATGGCAGTGTCATCGTGGAGCGTCCTGGGGGTTTGGTGCTCTGGTTGTTGTCACTTCTGTTCTTCCCCACTCGTTGCACAGCTGAGGGAGAGGGAGGCTGTCAACCAAATAATGTCATTTTTGGTAGTAGCTAAAGAAGTAGAACACAGCTTCCACCTCTGGTGCCTGTGAAGGCAGCGCTGTCCTGTGCTTCACTCCCAGCTGAGTTGCTTCAGTTCTTAAGGGGAAATCATGCAGGAGAGGCTCCTCTGTGAGCAAGAGTCTGACTTGTGCACGAGGCCCGTGAAAAGCTACATGGGGACACACTTGCTTTTGTAGTATTTTCTTGCCCAAATCCGTTGCAGAATGACAGAGGGATAGCTCAGCTGTGGGGAACAAAGCTGTGCTTCGCTGGGCACGTTGGGGATTCGCCTCTTTGGAAGGGTTTTTATTATAAAATGTATTTTCCAGGCTGTGCAGCACCCGTTGTTCTCTGTGAATTCCCAAAGGAGAGGTTGGACAACTGAGTCTTTGGAGGATTTTATTGATGATGTTGGTTTGAGGCACCAGTGATGAATGGAAGAGGATGGGAGGAAGGCTGCTGACACTCTTGGTGCCTTTTTTTTACATCTAGCCCTTTGCTCACCCAAAGTCTTCTCTTCCAGCATCCGGGTGGAGAAGAGGTTTTGCTTGAACAGGCTGGTAGAGATGCCACAGAGAGCTTTGAAGATGTTGGGCACTCCACAGATGCCAGGGAAATGCTGAAGCAGTACTACGTGGGGGAGATCCACCCGGTAAGGACCCGCTGGCAGTGACAGCCCCTTTCAAACACAGGGTGGGACTGTGTGGAAGTGTCACTCCCCTTTGGGTAACCCACTAAACATGCACACCAAGGTGTGTCTCGTGAAACGAGTAAGTAGGGTTTTATCCAGTCTCTGTGTTGTCCAGGATTTCTGTTGAGGAAACAAAGCTAAATTGGTCTTCTCTTTCCAGCATTCAGAACAAATTTCTCAGCACAGCTAAATCAGGGGCACTGGAGCTAATCTAATCAGTTCCCTCCTTAGCTGGTGGTACTGTCACTTCCCCTCCCCCTGTAATTGAGAGTTCAGGAGGGTGAGAGATCACAGGGGCACAAACACTGGCTTCCTGCCTGCTGCAGAGATGGAGCCTTTGGGTACTGAGGGAGCGACTCCTTTGAAAACCGAGTCCAGGCAATTACCCCTGTGATGAGGACTGAGTACAGAACAATCCCCTCATAAACACTGCAGGTTTCTCTTGAAGTCAGTGCTTATCTTTTTTTTCTTCTTTTTTTTTTTTTCCCCCTTGACAGCACGACCGTAAAAAAGAAGGTTCTAAGGTAAGCTCTTAGGGTTTTACTTTTCTCTTTTAATTTAATGCTGTGGAAACAATTATGCTCACAAAATGAACAATGAAGTTGTCACACAGTTTGGTTTTTTTTTGTGTGTGTGTATAGAGTTTGTGGCTCTATGTTTACAGAAACTACAGCAGTGAATAAATCTTCCAAGCAAATTATACCTTTGTTTTTGTTCTGGAGCTCAGCAGTCACCGCTGTGTGAAATTGGAAGTGGTTTTCTGTGCCCTCTCCCCTGGACATCAGCAATGTTATTGCCACATCTTGAGCCACAGACCATAGTTTTTTTGCATTACTCCTGAGACCTGAGCACTGATCTGTCAGTGTCGCTACGTTGAAGCCAGGAGACAGGCACAGCCACCCTGGGGTTGGTTATAAAACAAGAATTCTCTGTTAACTGCCCTAGTAATCACTGGTGGTGTTTAAAACTCAGGTACTCCTGGATTAGAACAGGGCACAGTGTTGCAAAATTGCCTTTGAAATGGATGGGGAGAGGGCAATGGTAATAAATAGAATCCTATCCCAGAGGTAAACATGTGCCTGGCAGCTGGCTTCTCTCCTCACTTGGCTTGGAGGCTTGGAGCAGGCACAGCCCTGCCTTCAACAACGCTTCCATTAGATGCTGTTCAAAGCAGGGCCACTCGCAGGGCAGCGGGAATGGAGAAGGAAACTGGCAACAGGGAGAGCAGCCACTGAAGCCCTGGGAGTGTTTGCTCACTGTAGTCACTGGGGCTGGGTGAAGCCTACACTGAGTCATAACACAGGATCATGTATATATTCACCTTACAGTGTACTGCTTGGTTCAGCTCTGCTTCATCTATAGAATCACGTGGCTAAAACGTGCATGGAAACGAGCAGCAGTCTGAGCAGCTCCCTTGGATAGGAGTTAGATATTTTTTTTTAACTATTTTTCTCCTCTGAGGAGGGAGCCCAGTGAGTTGTGTACAGCTCAGGTCTTTTCCAGGGTACAACAGCCCAAGTGTAGTAATTCAAAAATAGCAGCAAGAAATAGAAGGCAGCAATGTAAAAAATAAATAGGAGGGAACCACAGAAAACAAGTTGTACACGTATCCTCCTGCGACACAGCTCAGAGGTAGCTCCTCACAGGTAAAGGCTGATGTTCAGCATCCACTGAGTGTATTCTGGCAGAAAAGTGAGCAATGAGGCTTGAGAAATGGAGATGGTTCTGGTTTGGATGGGTGGGAGAGGGGGTTTTTGGTTGGTAGGTATTGATCAAACTGGAGAGCGGGAACAGCTGTCGAGGAAGCAGCTGTGGAGTTCATCAGAGCCTGGATGAGAACTTCAGCTGGCTGGAAAAAGCACTTAAATCCTCAGAGTTCTGTGAAAGGAGAAGTGTAAAAGCTTGGGAACTGTTAGTGTGTGAGGGAAGAGCTGAAGGGACCGCTCAGGGGTCAGGCAGCGGGACAGCACGCGGGGCCGTGGGCAGGGGGTCGCAGTGACAGGACTGTCCCTGTCAGGGTGCCAGGTATCGTCCGCAGCGTGTGAGACCAGCAGGCTGGTGTGTGGGGTGGTGAGCAAGACTCTTTTTAACTTTATTTTTTTTCTGAGTGGTGCAAGTTGCAGTGTGCAGGTGAGGAGTGGGTGGGA
>NW_010339524.1:5267-11665 GCF_000700745.2 Antrostomus carolinensis | reverse complement strand
GGGAGAACAAGGGCAAACATCCCCAGAAGCACCCGCGCTTGTGACAGAGGGTGTTTGGGAGAGGAGGGGAGGGTTATTTTTCCCTCTGTATTTGTAATGCCATGTTCATGAGTCTTATTAGCACCTCTGTAATGTTTCTTTTTTTCCCTGCTAACTCCCTCTTTCTTCCTTCAGGACCCAACTATGACATCCTCAGGCCAAACCAGGTACAGTATCCTTGTGCAATGAGAGTAAGGAATGGAGGGGTCAGGACTCTGTCTGTAGAACTGTGTATTGACTCTAACGAGCAGGGAAGAAAACCAGAGGCCACGGCTGCCCTGTCCTCCCAGCAAGCAGATACTCCAAAACAAGTCCCCAAACTGCAGCACACAGCGTGAGCTGCCAGGACGTGCCCCTCACGTGGCTGTGGGGACACAGTCAGTGGTGTGACCTCCCCTGCTCTGCGCTGGGCAGAACAGAGGTGCTGGTGTTCTGCAGCTTGAGCCCTCGTGTCCCACAGCTGTGGTGCAGGCTCTGTGCTGCCCTGGCTGGTTGGTGGCTGCCACAGGCCGGGGGTGACGTGACACACTGATGTGCTGCTTTTTCTTTTTTGAGGATTTTTTCCTGTGACCAGCCCTGTTTAGTTGCAAACCCAGGAGAGGATTTTCAGAGCAGGGCTCTAGTCTTTCGCAGCTGATGCTGAACTCTTTTGCTAAGGAGGCTGCTGAAAGTGAGCCCGTGGCCTCTGGTTTCTGAGTGAGGAGGATTTATTATGGGATAGCTGTAGCAGTTTCCATCCTGGAGTCCACTCAGCTGTTTGTACAGCACAAATTACAGTCTGATTTATTTAAGGAATGAAAAAACCCAACAATCAACAACAACAAAAAACCCCAAATTGGTTTCTGTATGTGCCAGGCTGGAAAGTTCAGCAATTCCTCTGCTATTTTATAAGCCACCCTTGTGGGCACAGGGGCCTCTGGCAGGGGCTGGGCACTGAGCACGGGCACTGCCAGAGCTGCCCAGCCCCGTGAGCCCATGGAGCTGGGCTGGGAGCTGGGGGGAGACAGGTCCCGAGAGTTCCCTGGATAAAACAGACGTGTAATCAGCGCTGAACATCCTGAGTGAATTAACGTGGTACTTTCTTCTGGTTGATGTTGTGTGTGATTTTTGTTTTGTTTTGTTTTGTTTTTTCTCCCCATAGTTTCTGGTCAACTTGGCTCATCCCCATCGTCGGAGCACTGGTCTTGGGTTTGATGTATCGTTATTACATGTTGGATGGGAGAACCTCTTGAACTGACCTCGCTGGGACCTCGGAAAGCCTGAGAGAGAGAGAGCGAGAGAGAGCACGTGTGTGCATGCAACACACGGAGTTCTGCTTCCCCTAACTGCTCCTGCCTTGCTTTTAGCTTTGAGTCTGTCAAGTGATGTTGATATCCATGGGACCAAGCTCATACCAAACTCTGTCCTAACGGGGACCCACGGACCTGTCCTGCTTTCCTCTTGCAGTGGCAGAGCAAGTGCAGCTTCCCAGTGTTCCCTTAGGTCTGTGTGTGGTCTCCCTGGTGCGTGCTCGTGCGCGCTCTCTCTCGCTCTCTGAAGCAAACCACAGACAACCTTTTTTCTTTCAATGCCTTTTCGTTAAGCCAGACAAGGTGAAGCAGCTGCTCGTGAGCCTGGGGATTGGCCTCAGTCCTCCACGGAGCAGCAGCCGGAATTAACTGCGAGTTCTCTACGGTTCTTTCCAGAAGAGACGCCTGGAGCTGGGTCCCGCGGTGACTTCCCAGCGCGCGCAGGCGGCACTAACTGGAGCAGCAGGAGGGGGTTAGCTTTGCTACCTCTTTCTGTACCTGGCTGTTTTTAATGGTTAAACAATTACAAGTATTTTAAAAGTGATTCTGTTGATTTTTGTAATGTTTGTACTTGTCCCTTTCAAACATATACTCTGTGAAACAATTTCTACCTTGGATCCTGGTTTGTTGGGGTGCTTTTGTGCTGCCTGTGGCAATGCCAGACCTGGGGACTGACATGTGGCTTCTTGAAATGCAGGTTTTTCTTTCTCCCTGAGGTCTTGATCCGACACACGTAATGGAGACAAAACTCATTCTTACAAACTGTGAATGTGCATCAGATGGGGGGGAAACAATAAATCTGGTTTCTTCTCCCTAAACTTTCTTCTCCCTTCTTCCCTAAAAAGGGAAATGGATCCATTTGGGGTTTGTATGTGATGCTGGTGCTGGTTTTGGAACAGAGGAGGATATTTCTCTCTCCTGTTTGTGTGTGTTGTGCAGTCAGCCCCCAGCAGTGCAGACACAACACAGGATGTGCTGCTTGCATCGAGGTATTTTTCCAGCTCTTCCAGTGTGTTGGTCGGTGGCTTTGGGATCCCCTAACGAAAGGGAACTCGCGCTGTGATGCCCGGTACCCTTCAGCAGTGCTGCCCACGCTGCTCCAGCCCCAGTTCCTAGTTCAGACCTTACAGCAAAGCTGCTCATCTTTGAATGGCAGCAAAAAGGGAAGTGATCGGATCTACTGGGGTCCTGTTTGGGAAAACCTCCCCTCGCTTGGGCTTTTCCTTCTCTGGTCCATGAAACTACAGTTCCCCAGAAGGTCAGTGCTCTCCTGGCACTGAGCTCCCCTGCCTGGGGTGTCCTCCAGTGAGATGCTGGGGCACAGCCCCCCTCTTCTCATTCGTGGCGTCTTTTCTTCTTCTGGCTCCCTGAATGTTGGGTCCCAGGGCTGTGAAACTGCTCAGACAACAAAGGAGGCATTAGCAAAGCTTGTAGACTTGTTTTATTTGAGAATTAAAACAAGACAATTCCATATCTTTGTCCTTACACTGAACTTCTTGCTCAGCAGATGTTTGTTGCTGGGTCCCCCACACAATGTGGGCACTGTCTCAGCTTCCACCCTGTGAGAAAACTCTCGGTGAAACGCGAGCAGGGTGTGTGTGCTCTGCTTCCTTCAGGTGTTTGGAGAAGTTATTGAGTGAAGAACTGGAAACACGAGGATGGAGGAAGCTTCCATGGTTAATGTAACCGTGTTACGGCTGCCTCGGGACCGCGCTGGTCTCTTCTGCCTCTCCACAATCCCAAATTCCTTGACAAAGCAGAATGTGACTGTTAACGGGGCTGGTGGGTTGTGGTGGATGGGTGGGAGGTCTGAGTGTGTTCCTGCTTTTGCTGAAATTAGCTGATAACGGGAGGGAAGAGCGAGGGAACAAGGTGCTGAGCTCTCCGTGCTGCCAAGGTGGGACCTGGGAGCCCTGGCTGTGGCTGCAGGGAGGAGGTGGCCTGGGGGGACCTGGGAAATGCCACGTCTTGTCCTTGGGGACCATCTGCCCAGGAAGATGTGCTGGGCTGTGGGTTTGCCCTGTTCAGTGAAGGTGAGCAGGAAGCAAGTGCACGATTCTGTCTTCCAACGGGCACAAAATCCTTAGTTAATCTGTCCCTGTGCAGGGGCAGCCGCCTGCGCGTCTGGGGCTTGAATATCCAGTGTCTCTTGTGTTCTACAACCCTGACAAGCTCCTGGCACCGGTATCTGGGGATTTCTACTGCACCTCCGTAGAAATTATAATCAGACAGAAGGATTTGGGGTGGTGCTTGCTGTTTCCCCGAACAAACCTCCCACTCTGCTCATGGAAAAACTGTGAGTGGTGGTGTGGGGTGACCAGAGCAGAAACTGCATTCTCACAAATGACAACGTGGAGATGGAGCGCAGTGCGAGCAGGAAAATCCTGGTCAGGCCGAGTGTCCTGCTTCAAACTGATTATTAGTTAAAGCTGAGGAAATGGTGAGCTGTGGCAGACACGGGATTTGGCTTCCTGGCAGCAGAGGAGAAATCCTTTAGCTGGTGTCAGTGAAAGCTGAGCCTGTGCTGCAGACGGTCTGCAGAGCGCTGTGAGCAAGCGGTGCGGTTGTTCTTGCGGCGTGTTGGGAAGGCAGCGGGTTGTGGATGAGCACTGTGTGAACAATGCAACGTGGATTTTTGGGGGGTCAGTGGGGTTTTCAACAGAATTCAGCCCATAGTTGCACTGAGGGCAGTTGAGATGGGATGTGAGGAAGAATTTCTTTGCTGAAAGGGTTCTGAGGCATTGGAAGGGGTTGCCCAGGGCAGTGGTGGAGTCCCCATCCCTGGAGGGATTGAAGAGTCGTGTAGACACAGTGCTGAGGGACATGGGTTAGTCATAGGGGACTGGTGGTGTTGGGTTGATGATTGGACTTGATCTGGAAGGTCTTTTCCAGCCTTAACGATTCTATGATTCTCTGTGCAGATCGTTACTAAGTTTGCAGTTATTAATCAGTACGCAATCATTCTCTGTTCCACGATTGCTTCTTTGTCATGGAGATCTCCGCCAGCAGCCGCTGTATTTACATCGCCAAGCGCTGTCTCGCTGTTCCAGTTCTGGGAACATCTGCTCTCGCTTCAGCAGCTGCTGGTTCCCGCTGTAATTATAACGTGACTGTTAATAATGGCAGCGGGGGAGCTGTGCGGGCTCCCTGTGCAACCCAGAGGAATTCCAGTTACCTCTGAGGAAGCGCGAGGACCAGGCGGCAAAGCAGCTCTGGATGCAGGTTTTGCCAGACAAGAGGCCGTAAGGCAGGTGACGGTGACAGCAGTGCTGTCTCTTGCCTTCTGCATGAGTGTTGGCCCCAGAGCATCACATCACCTCATGCCCCAGAGCTCAGCCACACACAGGAGCACAGACTCATCAGCTCAAGGAGAGCGTGTAGGAGGGTTGTTTTCCATGGAGAGGTGAAATGCAGAAATGAAATCCAGCTCTGATGTACGTGTGTACTAATGAGAGGATGTAACAACCCGTTCCCACAGCCGTCAGCAGAATCTGGCTCTTAAAAATTTGCCTAATTGTGGCTCTTGGTTGTCTGAGCAGCCTCAGGGGAGCGGTACCTGGTCAGATCACCCCGGGAGGGAGCGAGAGGGCAGCGAGGCAGGTAACCAGCAGCTGCTGACTTGGTAAAAGGGTGAGGAGAAGTCAGTGGGAACGCTCTGCTTTGGTCAGTCCTGCAGGGAAAAAAGGCCCTTGACAGAGCTGGAACTGGAGGTTTTGGGGCAGGGAGATGCTGGGTCATTCACAAAAACCACAGAGCATCCCTGGTGAGGGTCCTGGGCATTAAAACTGCTCTGTGGTCTGGGGAGCAGATCCTGGGGGGACAGGACAGGACATCCTCGGTGCACTTGCAGGAAAGGAAAAACTGATCTGCAACATGAAGGAAGGTTGTGAATTGTTTTCTTGGCAAGTGCTATTGAGCTGTAGAATTTATTTATCTTTGATCAAGAGGAATTGGATCCAAAATCCACAGAAAAAAAGAGAAGACTTCTGAACTCCTTTTAAATCTGCTTCCAAGTACTGCGGGGTCACCACCGAGCACAGTCTGGCTTCTCCCAGCGTCGAGGAGAATTTGCAGGGTGTCTGAGACAGAGATGATAAAAAATCAGGGGAGTCTGAATGCTCCAGCGCCTCATTAGTCCCATGTCCCAGCCCCAGCTCTGTGTGCGGGTGTACATTGCCCTGCGCTGGGGAAGGGAACGCTGAGATAGTTCAGGAAGGAGGAGGAAAGTCACCGCAGCACCTGTGACAAAGGAGGTGACACAATGACCAGCTGTTGGTCTGCACCGTCCTGTCTCGATGTCCTCCTGATGAAGCAAGCTCTTGTTTACATTTGCACTGCTCCCAGTCAGTAAATCTCCAATTAGTGCTGTGTTTCTTTTCCCCTCCCAAGACTATTTTTACACTCGAGTATTTTTTGATACTTCCTCAAAAGAAGCATCAGCTGGAGAAGCAAGTGCTTTAAAACACCCCTCTGGTCCCTCTCTGTCCTCCCAACCCTGTCCCCAGCAGCTGCTGTGGCACTGGGTGTCAGGGCCAGAGCCACGGCTGCCGCTCCACCATGCCGGCTTCACGGGCAGCGTCTCATTTCCCTTCTCTACTGATGTGAAGCGTGTTCAGCACAAATACCAACCCGCGCTGGTTTACAAGCCGTACTGGAGAGGAAACCAGTCTGCGGGTGCTGGTTTTGTTCCCAGCTGAAATGGGGCACCGGGGAAGGGAGAAGGAGGAGAGAAAACATGCGGGCAACTGGTGTTCGTGGAGGGGGACGGGGTCACTGTCGCTGCCCAAAGCCTGCTCCTTTTCCAGGCACGTTCCATGCTGGTGGCAGGCAGGTGTGTGGTTGGGAATGTGAGCAGCTCCCCTGCTCGATGAGCTGCTGAGCCCTGGAACTCCCAGGGGAGCAGTTTGGAAAAGGTGCCCGACCCGGGAGCGTTCCTGCCAGGATGAGCCACCCCGTGCAGCATCGCCGGCTCTGGGTGCAGAACCCCCGGGTTGGGGGGGAGGCTGCTGCTCTCCGCACCCCCAGACACGGTCCCGGCCGCGGGGTCCGTGCAGCTTCTCGCAGGAAGGA
>NW_010339524.1:0-5128 GCF_000700745.2 Antrostomus carolinensis | reverse complement strand
GCCAGCGACACGCGGGGAAACCGGGCGATTTCTGGTGGTTCCCTGCACCGTGGAGGGCACAGCAAGGGCTGAAATGGGGCTGCTGCCTCTGGGGAAGGAGGAACCTGCAGCTCCTGTCCCCGGGAAGGACGGTGCTGTCGCTCACCGCTGGGCACCGGCAGCCTCCGGACCCGGCTCTGCTCGCCCAGGAGAGGCAGCATCTCAGCACCGCGGCTCTTGCAGCGCTGCTGGGCTCTTCTCCAGCCGCCGGCTGGTGACAAGAGGGTTTTCTTGGCAACAATGCCATTCTGTAGGGAGTTAATTTTTAGTGAGGACGACAGACAGAAGGGCCAAAGCGTTTATGTTGGACAAGCTGTGCCAAGGAGTCGCCAGGCTGGTTCGTGCAGCCGAGTGCAACAGAAATCTCCTGCATCCTCCATGGGGGCTGTGACCCGACAGGATCACAGACACTCCCCGGGTGTGCAGTGGAGGGCGGTGGCAAGGACCTGCCAACCTGCCAGGGGACAAGCAGGGACTCTCTGAAACCCCAGAGAAATGTCTCTGCGCGAAGTGCTCCGGATGAACTGCAGGCGGGGACCCGGCTGCCTCAGCCCCCCGCGGCAGGACCGGGGGGAACCGGGGTGGCCCTTCTGGAGGGACAAAAAGGGCCTTGGAGTGACGCCGTGGTCCTCCCTGTCCCAGAGCACAATTACCTCTGTTGCAAGCGAGACCCATGAGTCTGCTGTTCTCCCAGGCGGTAAGTCACTCCCCGACCTCTGCGTCCAGCCCGGGGAACCCAAACGTCAGAGCGTGATGCTGCAGTAAGTGGAAAATCATTAGAAACTTACGTTGGGATGTTGTTAATTAGCAAATTGGCGGCTAAAAGTCAAGCACACTTGACCCAGCTTTGCTCCCTCCACCATGAGCTCTGTGTAGTTACAGCTGCAGGATGGGGACCCCAATAACCAAGGCGACGTGTCTGTGTTACGGGTGACAGTTACTGTCCGAACAGAGCTTGTTCCTTACAGCCTGCAGGAGCGGAGGAGGTGGAGACATTTCGTTTTGATAAACATCATCAGCTCCTGAGAAACTGGGAAATCTCCTTCATAGATGGAGTCAATTATTAAAGCTTTCAACTGAAACGAAAGAAACTTGGTTTTGCTGGACCAACTCAAATCGCTCCCACCCCTTGAGTGACAACAAGCGCTGCCTGATACGAGAGAGGACAGTCCTGCTCGTGTTTAGACCAAGCAGCACTTTCTTTTGCCTGATTAATGAAGATGCCCTGAGGTGTTGTGCTGAGATTCTCAAACAGCACAGCAAACCTGAGCTGGCCGGTGCTCTGCAGGACCCGTCCATCCCGGCAGCCCCGGGGCTCGCTGTCCTCTCTGTGCAGGAGCTCGGGGGCCGGTGCAGAGGGGCAGGGTCGGGGTGTGGGAGCACAGAGCTGGAGGAGACCTCGGAGGTCGTTAGGGTCAATCCTCCTTCGACAAACAACCCAGCGTTAGCTCTGCTGTTAAATACACTGCCGTGCCTTTCGCTTCGCTCTCCTGCGCTCCCACCCACGCGGTCCCACAGTCTGTCCTACAATGATTAGAAACTCTCCTAATCCCCAGCCCCGGCGTGCCTGGGACCAGTTCATACGTACGGGTCTGGTGTCGTTATCATCCTTTCACTTGTACCCGTTCCCTTCCTCCCAGGTGTTGATGGAGGTGTTGTACCCTCAGCATTCACTGGGGAAAATTAAAGAACCCTCTCTGTTTCTGTCTTCTACCTACGCACCAGGCTCTGATTTCCCTTGTAGTCACCTCCCACAGCTGCTCCAGCTGGAATTAATCCTTTGTGACCAGAACCACACACAGAACATCCCAGACAAAGCTTTCCCCAATGAAACCCCTAATTCTCCATTGGTGTGGGAGCTGCATTGCCCACCACATCCTGTCCAGGCTGATGAAACCCCACAGCCAGCCACAGCCACCCCGCGACTCGCACTTGTTCCCTCCTTGGCTGTTTCCAACTAACAGGGCAATAGTTTAGAACAGAAAATCTCACCGGTTTTTAAGCTCGTGGCCTTTTGCTGCTCAGTCGTACGTCACCTCCAACACACGGCTCCTTGGGACCACCCGGTACCTGTGACCGATGTTCTGATCCTGCCCCACACAACATGTCCCGTTGCTGCTCGTTAGCACTAACCTGCCTTTTGTGTTCCCCTCTTCTGCTGTTCCGAGATCTAGGGAAGTGTTATTCCTTACTCTGCGCAGTGCAGGACACGAACCTCCTGACCGCAGCCTTCCAAAAGCCCTCCCAGCAATATCTCATGCGACAGGAGGAAAAGCCCAACACACTGAGTGGTTTTACCATTAAGAGAATACTCAGTATATTGGGCTTTTTCCTCGTGTTTCATTAGATATTTCTGAATTACCCCTTAGGCGGTGTTAGGCTGGGCTAAATATGAAATAGTCACGTTTTTAAAGAGGGAAAAAGTCACTGAGTTATGCTGTGGAGATCAATACAGATATTTTGTACTATTAAATATAAACACAAAAGGGTAAAACCTGCAGCTTTAAAAGTCCCCTCTCAGCATGGGCGACACGGCTGCCTCAGCGCGACTGCCACCTGCACACTGGGGTTTGCCCGATTTTAATGGCTTTAAACGGCCACTTTTTCTCTTTTTAAAACCCTTACGAACCAGCCAAACGTTCAGGACACCAGGAAATCACACACACCAGCTCGTGGTCCTTCAAATGGAACCCTGCCCAGCCACGCAGCCTGGGATCCCCACTCGTCCCGTCCCCTGGCCCCAGCACGGGGACACAGAGGTGCCGATGTCCCATGCCAGCAGCGACCCCGCGGCTCCCAGCCGTCCTGTGCCTCCGTCACGAGGGTGAAGTTCACGCCGGTGTCACGCGCTCGGTGTTGTCTCTTCTCCTGGGACGCCGTTAACAGAAATTACTATAAAACAAGTTTCCTGCCAACCCCAGCAGCTCTAATGAGTCAGGAAGCAGCAATCTGGGAATGGGGGAGCTGTTGACAGAGCCTAATTATTTTCTGACAGACTTTCTAACACAGTTAGAAAATAAAACACCTACGTGGGCTTAGAATTGCAAATGGAGTTAGCAACATTACGCATGAACCTGCTCATTTATCCCCACGATCCTGCTTTAGACTCCTTCCCCCTCACACCTGCTGCTCTCCAACTGCTGATGCAGGGAGAGGAACTTCATTATAACTAGAGAGAACACCTTAATTACACCGAGCACGCGACTTGCAATGGCAGGTCTCCTGGTTCAGTGTCTGGCAGGTAACTGGGCAGCATTTTTGTGTGTTTTAGTTACATTTATTCCATAGAATTGCAGAACCCAGACGCATGCAGAACGTGTCACTGCATGGCACAGACGGGCAGGTGAGAACAGACTCATCGAGGTGCCATCTCCATCACGTCCCCGGCCGCGTGGCGCTGCTCCTCGGTTCATTCAGAGCCGGACGAGGCCACCAGCGCACGGTCCAGGGAAAAACACGTGGAAAAGAGCAGAGGTGGGTGGGGATCCCACCCGGGAGCCCATCCCAGGCTTTGGGGACGGGCAGTTCCCCAGCTCCAAAGGCAGGATCCCAGGCAGAGCCCATCTGCTCCCAGATCTCTGCGGCGGGGACGGGAAGCCCCGTGATTTTTTTTTGGTCCCTCCTGCTCCCAAACGGGGCCCAGATTTCCTCTGCTGTGTTATTTCAGCTTCCACTGTTTGTGTCACTCACACAGTGCGGATCCTGCTCACTGTTTCCACCGCAGGCACCGCTGGAGTTTGCCCTTTCGGGACGTTAAAGGTTTTGCCCATCAGCCAAACTGACGTGTGAAAAGGATCTCCAGACTCGTATGAAGAACGCCCCAGCAAACCCACCCAGACCTGGCATCCAAACTGCATGTTTAGCTGAAGCTAAGGGCACAGAACGTTCAAAAATCATGAAAGTAAAGAAAAATGCACAAGCTCAGTGGTCATTCATCTACAACCTCCTGGAGCACACAACGCTCACCAGCTTCCAGTGTTATTTGTCATCAAGACCCAGAGCCCAGCACCAACCATGGGGCCGGAGGGCTCAGCCCCACACTGACCCCTGGGGCTCGGTACCACCCAGCTGGGCTGTGCCAGACACCAGGTGATGATCAGCCACCTCACCAGCAGCTGTATGAAGCCCTCCTACACTGTCCCCTCATTTTCCTGGACGGGGAAGACAAGCTGGGTTTCATTTGCTGTCCCCACAGCACAGTGACAGAGCGCAGTGTGAGGTGTGCGGGGCAGGGCTGGTGAGAACACCCAGGAGAGAGCTTTGATTGAACATTGTTGTTGTTCAGACCGAGAACACAGAGCTCAGCAGCACACGCCGGGCTCTGGAACCTGGTAACCCCCCTTGCCATGCCCTCACTTCAGGCACTGCAGAGCAGACAGACGGGCTGCCCCCGGGCAGTGTTACCGCCAGCAGCGATAGCGCAGGGACACAGCGAAACCCTTCGGGAGATTTTTAACTCAGGAGGATGCTCGTGCCTGGCTCGAGGCAAATGAACAACGTCCTCACACGCCGCGTCTGCCTGCTCCCCGGCACGGGAGCTACGAGAGTGGAGGAAAAGGCCACGGGCACAGGCAGCAGAGGAACTTGCTTGGCACTTTGGGAAGGCAGGAGAACAGCTCCGCTGGCAGCGGCAAACAGCCGGGATGCGGCCAGGGAGCCCCGACAGCCTGTTCTGAGCAACACGAGTGCTGCTCGTCTCACACGGCAGCGGCCAGGGCTGCTCCCAGGGATGGTTGTACTCACTGTGACGGAAGGAAAAACACCTTCTGTGTGTCTGTGGTTCACTCAGAAATGCTCTGCTCTGTAGACATGATAAAAATAACTCATTTAATAACAATTGTGTTTTCTTCAGTGTGTTGGTGAACACTGTGGAGCACCCCAAAACAGCACCAGAATGAGGGTGTGCTGTAACGAGCGCTGCCTGGGGACAGGGCGGCCACATCCAGGCTGTAACTGCCCAGGGCAGGGGCCTGCAGCCCTTGGCACAGCTTGGGCAGGGCACTGGTCACCGGCACGGCGCTGCCGCGGTGGCCTCTGCACAGTGGGACCATTTCCCCGTGCCCGAGGGCGGGCGCTGGCTGCACTAACC
>NW_010339523.1:0-619 GCF_000700745.2 Antrostomus carolinensis | reverse complement strand
CCCAGGACACTGCAGCCACCCCTGGGACATCACAGCCACCCCTGGGACATCACAGCCATCTCTGGGACACTGTGACCACCCCTGGGACACCAATGTCAGCATAATGGTCACCCCTGGGCCACCAAGGCTGTCCCTGGGCCAGCACAGTCAGCTCTGGAACACTGTGGCCACTCCTGGGATACTGTGGGTGACCCTGGGACACCACACTGCAGCCATCCCTGGGACACCACGGTCACCCCCAGGACACTGCAGCCACCCCTGGGACACTGTGACCATCACTGGGACACTGCAGCCATCCCTGGGACACCACGGTCACCCCCAGGACACTGCAGCCACCCCTGGGACACTGTGACCATCACTGGGACACTGCAGCCATCCCTGGGACACCACGGTCACCCCCAGGACACTGCAGCCACCCCTGGGACACTGTGACCATCACTGGGACACTGCAGCCATCCCTGGGACACCACGGTCACCCCCAGGACACTGCAGCCACCCCTGGGACACTGTGACCATCACTGGGACACTGTGGCTGCCTCTGGGACACCACATCCATCTCGGGGACACCTTGGCACCCCTGGGACACCACAGCCATCCCTGGGACACCACGGTCACCCCC
>NW_010339522.1:0-9474 GCF_000700745.2 Antrostomus carolinensis | reverse complement strand
ATATAAATATAAATATAAATATAAATAATATTCTGCTGTGACCTCTTGTGGACTCCCTTATATTGAGTGTACAAATGGCTTTTTTGATTATCTGATGTCACATGGAAAAGGGACCAAAAGTGAAAGAAACAACCCTTATGCAAGATGAAAGGAGTGTTCACAGTTGCATGTGGTAAAACTTTCCCAAAGAGATAACTTAAATTAGGAAGCTTATTTCTTTCATTGGCATTACGTTAATCTCTTACTGAGACATTTAGCCACTGCAAAGAGTAACTGATACTGTCTGCAAATATGATACACTACTGTGGGTGTTGTGCAAGCCAAATACAGCCCACAGGGCAATTCTTCTCGTACCATCACTACCATCTTGTACAATCTTGGAGCAGAGATGAAAGGAAATGACTAACTCAGGAGGTGCATGAATCTCAGCAGAAGTTGCTGCTTCCACATGAAGGAATGGTTTGCCATCACTTGGCAAGCAAGACTGACATATTTGTCCAGCAGCTGCTCCGGGGTTAAAAAAGTGGAGAATGCAGGTGTATGAACATCTGACAAACCTTCTCAGCTCCATCTGAGGATGGGTTGCTGCTGCAATAACATTATCACAAGAGCCTGTCTGTAGAGAGTTCTGCTGCTGCTGTGTCTGAGTGCAGAAACGTGTTGGTACAACCTCTCTATTCAGCCCTGGGAAGGATGAGAGCCTGGTGAGACCAGTGGAAAGACTGAACTTCTACTCAATGGAGCAGCACCGTACTGTCCGCTATGCCTATGATGATGTACTCTTGATGATAGGTGAAAAATCATGTCAACCTCCCTAGCTGCCATAATGTTCCCATTGCAATTATATCTATGTATCTATTTATTGGGATGTTTTATCTTAAGGGTTTCAAATATGATGTATTAAAACACGGTGCAATGTAATCCAAATGCAATGAGGCAAGTAACTATAAAAGCCAAAATTAGGATACAGTGAACAATGTATTTCAAATTAAGTGGGAACAAGATTACTTGTTAGCTGAAAATAATGAGCACCTTCAGTGCCTTAAGTGCATGCAAATGACAGGTGTGCCAAAGGAATATAATATCAGCTGACATCACAAAACCTACCACCACAGAAAATAAGAGAAGTGCGCTGGAGAACCTCATCATTACCAAATTAAAAGAAAATCCCCCCAAAATCAACATCACAACCAAAAAAGTATGCTGATTTAACCTGCCACTGCATAAACATCAAACCTGGCTGTCCTTGATGAGACGTGCCTCAGGTGAACCCCTGAAATGGGATGGTGAGCCAGAAAAAGGTTCTTTGCATCTGTGGGTAAAAAAAATAATTGAACAACCATGGCAGCTTGTTATCATCTCATGTAACTACAGAAAGCGGAATAGTTGATGCAAACAAACACACACTTAAAAATTGAGACCAACCACAGAAAAACGTAAGCACTTGTTATTGACTTTGGATGGGACCACTAACAGCAGTGAAGCCAGGCAGTTATTAAATTTCAGCTGAGCTATTGCTAAGGTTTTCTTTGTAAAACAAATGGGGCAGTACTTTTAATGTACATTGGAAGTACTTCTGTCTACCAGTAGCTCGTGTAATGGTTTTCAAAACTCCCTTGTTACAAATAATGACAAGTAGTGACTGTCTAGAAAAGTCAGTTAATGAGTTTGCTGACAAGAAACTGCAGCTGAATGCCTCACTTTCACTGCATGATACATTATCAGACAGTTGGTGGTAAATCTCTGAAACAAGGAACATGAAGACTAGTATCATATATATGGATAACCTCATACACAGATGCACAGAAAATGTATTAAATATCTTAAGGAGCTGAATCCAAACTATGGGAATTTACCCTCTCATTCAAAAGTTAGGTGACTGTAAGCAGGGAAGCTGCCTTCTTTACCTTTCCAAATGTGCATGTCTTGATGGGAGAGCAAATAACACGTTTCAGTTATAAGAGCCTATCTCTGCTCATTTTTCTTCCTACTGCTTTGCAATAGCTCCAGTCTGCATGCTGCCTAAAATCCGAGAATGCTATTCAGGTCACCTATTATCCACGGAAGAGCTTAAAATCTGGTGGAGTTTCCACGTTGGACTGCAAAATTTTCCACAAAGACCCATACACATACTTAAAAGTATCCCAAACTGAACTCTTAAAGCTGTAATAGAGAAAGAAGTGCCTAAACTCATCCCCAAAGAGCCCATTCCCACACGTAGCATCCATGAATAGCACTGAATTTAGCTCAAAGTCCATTTAGTACTCCCAGCTGACATTAGCACTCTTATCCCGCCTGTGGAGAGAGCTCTTCCAGAAGACTGCTCTAACCAGCAGCCTGGAGAATAGCTTAGGATGAGCTCCATATCCTCCCTCCTCTTAACTCTCAGTAACTCACTCATGAGATACAGTATTTACATTCTGCATTACAGAGTTGGGTAAACTGCATACACAGAAATGGAAATAGGGTTTGAATTCCAAGACTTTTAGACTTTTCATTTCAAAGGAGTATCTTCAGCAACAAGATACAGGGAGTTGGGGTCTGGTTTTGTATCCCTCTTGGTTCTGCCTTTGCTTTCTGAACAATAGCCTAGTTGCAACAAGAGTGATGGACAGTGGCCTGTATCCTAGGGCATTCTACCATTTGCTCATTTCCTTTGGAAAATCAGAATCAGTGGATTCAGCTTACTTGACTAAAAAGGTCCTAGAAGAAACATTGTCGTCTTTCAAGGCAAATACACAAATCAACAGATTACTGTGCACAAAGCTGCCACAGCTACCTCTTCCACTGGTACCTGCCTGCTCTGAAGACATGAAACGGTATTTTGACTTCTGACGTTAAGTTTACAGTGGCATATAAACCAAGACCAGAGTGTGGACTTGAACACAGGACTATATAGTACTCAACTGTTAGCACAGTTGGCCTGTAACAACTGCCTAGCATCGTTTAGAGACAGCATGTGCCAAGAGCCATCCCCAATAGGACACCTGGCTGCAGCCACATCGATTTCAGGGAGCAAGGAGAGAAGAAAGTGTAGGCATGTGGATGTGAACTGGGGGTCCCTCACAGCCCCTACTTATTGTAAAAATTTCTTGGTGTCCAGAGTTATTTCTGGCCAATCCAAACCTGCTGACTCTTCAGATAATTTTCACTAGTGTTTCCACCTGATGAGCTCTATGTCCTTCTCCATTTCAGCATTTGGGAGTCCTGGACCAGCTGGCAGCCCTAAGCAGTCAGGGCAGAGAAGCCAGTGCCTCATACAGGTGCCTGAATCCCTTGTTACAGGGGCTTACAGTTTTTCATTTACTGTGGAAGAAATATTGCCATAATATTTTTTGGCACAGCAATGCTTCAATTTCAGATATGGAAATCAATTTTATGCACAACAGTGAAGCATGGAGTTTTCAGCTTGTTTCTTTAAGGATTTCATTTCCTACCTGAAAAACTTTACAATGAAATACTGTTCAATATACAGAAGTACATGCATCTGTGAAAGTAAGCTCCCAGGAATGAAAATCTGTAAAATCAAAATATTGCAACAAGCCAGAAAGCAATGGCCTTGGCTGACAATTCTTATTTGCCACTGTTAATATTGATGTTGACATTCAGGAAGACAAAATTTGTTCTGAGAAATAAACCATTCGCTTCTTTAATGATACTGCATTCATTTTACCCCTTTAACAAATAAAGTCCAAATGATCCCTCTCATAGGATTATACTCCCATCTGTGACCTGTAGTTGTGGCCCAAACGTGGCATCTAATATCTTCCCCTGATAGACCACCACTGCATTAGTTTGGTCTTTAGTGCCTCTTCCTTGTGTTATCTGATCACAGTAGGTTCATGATTTTGTTCTACCCGGGCCTACAATCAGCCTCAGAGAAAAAAAATAATGTTGCTTTCTTAGGGGAAATGATGTCTGTCTTGCCTACTCCTGGAAAAGCTGCTTGGGTCTAGACATTGAACAATTCCTTTATTTCATGACCTCTTAAACTGCTGAAATATGTTGGGTTTTTAACATCAAGACATCAATTTTCATTCAGCCAGTTAAAGCTATGCCTGCTTTTTTTGTCTCTTGGGAGTTGAGATTGAAATAATATCAAACTCAAAAGACAAACCAATTTCAACACCAAATCCCAATGAAACTAGAAAACAAGTAGTTTTCATCTCAACAGAGATAGCTTGCTTTATAGAAAACACCTTTATAATATATATATATAAATTGGCCTTGGAAAGTCAGATACTTTTGTTCCCATTAACAAGCTCCAGTGAGCAAATGTTCAAATGAGCATCGAAATATCATTCAGTTAGAATTACAAGCCAAAATATCATGAAAGATACTTCAGAGAGTGTATCGGTGTAGCTGCAAAGTATTGAAATATTAGCTACTTCTTGACAGAAAAATATTCTTTCCTTCTCTTGTGCTGCACAATTTTTTCTCTTTCAGGCTGACAGCTCTGTAGTCAATCACACAAGGTAGAAATTTCTCCTCAGTGTAGTTAAAGGTTTGGAAGTGCGGGTACTAGATCTCAGCATGAATTTCAAAACAATTTTTTTCTGACATAAGAATGGTAATATTTTGGTTGGGATTCAATATCCTTTTTCAAATGTTGCTTTTGTCAAACTTGACTTTTTTTCTTATTCTATATCAACTCTTTGTAATAGCTGCTGGTATTAATCAGCCACCTTTAATGGTTCTTTGGTATCTGTGAGATGATTTATTTCTGATGGCAGCACTTCCTAGGTTATCAGTTTATCAGAAAGCAGCAATGGCTATTTGCCTTTCTGCTCCCACACAGATAAAACAGTTCACACACTAAAACATATACAGAATAATTGTGAGTTTATTACAGCTTGTAAGTCATGCATACAGATTGGCTTATAAGCCACAGTTTTCAAAAACATTTTTTAAGCATCTGAAAACAAGCACTATTCTTGCTTCACAGTTTTTACCATGGGATCAGATAAGCAAGCTTTTTTGAACAGTCAAAACATAATGTCAAAAGTGCCAGGACAATAAGCTATTAATACACAAAGGATCTAGTAGGGTCTGCAACAGAATTTCATATTATTAAAATGCTGATGCATTGGATGAAAAGAATAATACCTTCGATGCAATTACTTCAGGAACTGAGTAAGTTTTCATGTGTTTCTTTCACTTTTCATTTACTATAGATCATTAATAAAGATGGAATGACTCTTTTATTATATTCACTTCAAAATCTGTGGCTGTATCGTCAGCTAGTATAACGTGATCCACTGTTTTCAGCATTTTCACTGACTGAGAACACGGCCAATATCTGAAACAAATATTTGGTGGGATTAGTGTGGAACAACAATTATATTTCTGACGAGTAAGGCAAGGATTGGATGCTGATGCTGCAGGCTACTCAAGAATGGTTAATTGTATTCATGAACTATTTGTAAGACAGCAAGCTGCCAAAACCTCAGACATTTCCAACATGGTAATTCTGGAATGCTGTAGTAAATAGGAAAAAACAGATGTCATAATGTGTTTCATCTAGTTTAAAACTTAACATGTAATTAACTTAATGGCTTGACAATAGCTGATGTAGCAACAAATATAATGCAATTAAATTAGTACCTCATTATGACATCAAATTATTCTACATATGCATTACCTAAAAAAGATCAGATTTTGAGACATTGGTATATTTTACAGTGACTAACTGTCCTTAAAATACAATCACATGTAATACTTGCTTTGTATTTCACCACTTGTGGAAATTATTTCATTTTTATAACACTGTATTTTCTGTAGTCTTTTCATTACGCCACTAGTGAAAGCTGCTCCTTGGTTTATTGTTTCAAATGCTATATCTAGGTAGCATTCATTATGTAGCACAGAGCTTTCATTATCTTTATCTTTTGTACTGCTTGGCTCTTGTCCAAAGTGGTGTATGCAATTATCGTGGTTCTTTCACATCTTCCCTGCGTATTTCTTAGGGTAGACTTCAGGTGGTCCATTTTATGCACACAGCAGCATGTTGAGGCAGAATCCTTTCCATGTATTATTCTGGACTTCCCAAAGGTTTCTCAAGGTATTGTTAGGGTTTCCCAATTGTTACTGCTGCAGGATGAAAAAGGGCAAGACTATACTGAAGTGGAAAAACTTTAAAAAAATGTAGAGTCACAAAGAAATACCAACACCAAACCCAGCCCTGCCTGACCTGCAATTTCTGTGACAATTTCCTACGTGCAGTTTGTGTTCAAAGAAAGCAAAATGCATTTTGAGGTTATAGTGATATAGTTATATTAAACAGAATATAATTTTACTTTGAATTATGTAATTGATTTTTCAAGTGACTCAGAACTTCCAAACTCACCATGCTAGTGCATTGCTGTTAATGATGTTGAAACCTGTTAGAGAGAAGCATGAAAGGAAAAAGGTCAAACTGTGGCCTAATGCAGATCCTACTAAAATTTAATGTTACTTTCCATTCACTGTGGTGGATGGGGTCCTCAATGCTGACAAGAAAGTGGCCCTCTGATGCTGTGGGTATCTACAGCTTGCTTTTTCACTGGGCAGGAATATTATTAGGAAAAAGTGATTTTTTTAAAAAGGAATCTGAAACCTGATCTAGTGCTGAGGAATGCCTTTTGAATGTGTCATTTGAACCTAGTTATTACTTCTGGGAGGTGTGAACCTTTTGCGTGAGTCTTTGCTCAAAACCTGAAACAGACCGTGAAAAGTAGTAAAAAAGTTATGCAAGCCTTCACACAATTAAGAAAAGTAGTTTCAAATACATAATTATATACTTCTGAAGCTGTACATCAGGATATCCAATAAAACGCATCATGTATCTGTTGGATGTTCCTTATTTCACCTTACATGAAGGGCCATCCATTTTCTGCATTTTAAAAATATCCATGAATTTATGTGTATATTTAGATTCTGCACACTTAGATGATCTTTTTTTGTTCTTAAACTACATTTATTCCCTCATGAATGTTGCTCTATCTCCATTTCTAAAACGCTGAATGGGCAGTTTGTTTCTATCAAGCATTTCATACAAACAGTTTATGGAGTGTGAACAATAGAGGACTGTCTAATGATTGGTTATCATGACTTTCAAAATTAACTGATACAGAACCCCTGCTCAGGGAGAATCAGGGGTTTTTTATTGCACCTAGCAGGAAAATTTAGGGAATATTATAAACTGGCCAATTTTAAGGAAGTAAGATGGATGGCTGACAATAAAAAGCTTACAAGCCATGGCTATGTAATACTGAACTGCTGTGCAATTCCTCCTTCAGTACATTCCTCAATAGGAAAAAATATTATATGGTGAAATTGATACATTTTTTAGAAATTTATTGGAGACCCTTTCCAGCAGGGGTCAGGATGAAAAAGGGAAACAGTGGTACTGGCTGAAGCTGACAGCTAAAAGCACAAATCCGTCAGTCATTCAGATGTGGTTTAGCATTCTTTTCAACACAGATCATTTAGCCTCGATTTTCCAAACAAGTGCTGTCACCTACAACCCACACCCACCTAGTTGTTCCTGCTGTGTGTAGGTTGTCACACAGGGGCAACAAACAAGAGTTCCCATAGAGAACTTCCATCTTTGATAGCAGTTCAGAAAGGAACAGCCTCTGATCGGAGTTAGCATGCTCTAGCCCTACGGCTTTTTGGAGGAAAAGTTCATTAGCTGCTTCGCATGCCAAGGGACCAGCTGTCCTTCAGCACATGGAGCAGCTCTGATTGACCAGGAGGACAAGTGGGAAATCAGCTCGCAGCAGTGCCAGCACAGCATATGGTCATGCACCAGCTGTTTCTGAAATGCTTGCCAAAAGGAGACCAGAATCAGGTTGGCTGTTAGGAAAATAAAACCCAACAAAAACCAACAAGCAAACAGAAAATTCCACTGTCAGGATTCCTGAGATCTGACCACAAAACCAGAACTGTCAATTTGAAACGTCACACGACAACTATGTGAATATTCAGAACAATCTGTCATTGGCTTGCATGCTCTGGCTTGCTTCATTAGGAGAACACTGATGTCCCTTCTACAGAGCTTTCAGAGAAAAAAAAATATAGAAAGGGTGAAATAAGGTAAGTGGATTCATATTAGTGACATACATTAGTAACACATCGAGAGTATGTTCAGAAGACTGAATGTAAATTGATTTAAATTGGTACCAATTGTTACTACAGACAAATCCCAGATGTCTCATATTTTATTTCTACCTTGAAAAGGGGAATTCAGATTCTGAGCTCATGAACAAAAAGACATTTGATTGCAATTGGCGCGAGTCACATTACAGTGTTGGTGAAATGCTTCTGATAAACCAGTGGAATGACTCAGCAAAAAACGCTCAGCAGGATTTTTCCCCCAAAGCTGTTCAGTTTCAGCTTTTCATAAAAGGAAAATAACTTAAACAGTAATTAAATAGTTCAGAGAACGACGCTGTCCTTCTATCACGAGGTTTAAAGCACTACTTTCTCTTTGGAGCTTTCCCATAACGCTCCTTCAAGGTTCGGAGGAAGCTGAACTGATTAACTCCACAGTTACTGCCTCAGCAGCATTTGACAGAATATCGGTAGCTCACGTAGCTACAGAATCCTGGATATTTAAGTTTAAAAATTTAGGCTTTTTGGCTAGTGTAAATAAAATTTATTACTAATTAGGTGCTAAGGATGATCAAAAAAAGGCAAACCCTAGCTAAAACAAAAATAAGAGTAATGCTGCTCCTGTATCAGGAAATTAGTATGTGGGCTGGGAGGCAGTGGTTACCCTCGTGACTTGCGTTCATGTTTGTTATGAGATGTACTTTTATATACAGGCTTAACTTGTCAAAAGGCCTGAACAGGACTACACCTGGGGTGGGGGAATCATCTGTTCAAAGATGGTTCCAGTGACTAAAAATGTTGTTTGCACAAAAGAAACAGCGTTACCCAACGTAGATGACATACCACATTTTGGAACTCTAGGAGCCACTCATTTAGCTGCGAATAAAAGGAAGAAAACCCTCAGGATTACTCACAGGCAGAAGACTGACATAATATTGACTTTCCTCAGACCTGTATATGTTCATGTATTTGAGAAATGTGAGGCGCTAGTGCACACCTGAAAAAGGCGTTATTATTTTCACAATTAAGAAGCTTAATTCATAGTTTGGTGTGTCTACTTTGTCATATTTTCAGTCTTACAGTGGCCCATTTTCACCCATCTACTATGCTAAAAATGTTGCTCTTTCATTACGGTTGTATAAACAGTTCTGATTAGGCTGGCATTTAATCAATCAGAATACAATTTTCCCGGCTCCTGCGGAGCTCACCTACTAAAACCGACTTTCAATAGCATCAGTCTTCTAAAAGACGACTTTCTTTCCAGACGGGCTTTCATTTAGCAGCAAAATAAACTTTATTTTCTAAACTTGCCCTCAGAGTCGTCAAGGATTTCAAAAGGACCTCACATTACAAACACCGCCACACTCCATCATTATCCCC
>NW_010339521.1:65542-86994 GCF_000700745.2 Antrostomus carolinensis | reverse complement strand
AACACGTGCTGTTCTCAGCCAGCTGGCACCAGGGGCTGCAGGATGGTGACGATGGCTTCGGGGAGCGTGGCCCACCTTTGCTGCCCTAAGCTCACCTGCCAGGATTCCAGTAACTGCAGGCTGTGCTGGGGGTGAGGTTAGCTTTTTCTATCACTGGCTGCTTTTCTAAAGTGAAAACAACATTCAGATGGGCAGGAAGATAATCACATCCTGCTTCTCCCCATCTGAGACTGCCCCACAGGCTATTGCATGTTTTAATGCTGTGTGTCGCAATCTTACAATAGTTTTAAAGCACTTCTTAGACGGGCAGCCTATAGAGCACCTTGAAGGCATATCTGGAATATTGAATCTGCATACCTTTTCCCTTGGCCAGATGCCTGGATAACCATATGCTCCAAGAAACCTTCTCCTCCTTCCAGCCCCTCTTAGATCCTTCCAGATTCCTAAGCCTACATCTCCTAGAGAGCTTTGGGTCTCTCTGGTCCTTGAGCGTCTTTGAGGCCCTCCGCATCCTTTGCTTTCTTTCTCTTAGGTTTCATGAAAACAAACTCTGGAATTGGGGGGAAAAAAAAACAAACTAACAAACAGAAACTAGAGAACTCCAAATGTCCAGATACATTCTGCCTCTGCCTCTCTTCTCTGTAGTTACACTTCTTCTTTTTCCCCAAACTAAATTTAGCTGTTGGTGTTATCAATAGTTCTGATGATTTTTTTTTTTATAGCCAGTTACCAGGAGACTATTAGCTGTGTGTTTGTGTCAAAAAGTAGGTGTACTGGTTCAAAGCAGATGAGCTGCAACACCTACCCCCCTCAAAAAAAGCCTGAGGAGAAGCTACTTTGGTGTTGCTCACTGGAAAAAGAGCAGTTCTTCAGCTGTGGTCTGGGGAGGAGGATCAAGGAAGTTTTTATCTCAAGCAAGATGGGTTTGAAATGGAAATGTTTGTGTTTGCAGTACTTTGTCTGGGGAAAGTGGTGAAACTTCTACAAAGCTGGCAGATGTGGAAAAAGGATCGTGCTGGGGTCTTGACTGGGTGAGGCTGCTGCTGGGTGGAAGAGCTTGGATGAGGCATAATTTGCACAGGTGACCTTTCTCCATGGCCACTTGAGGGCTGTAAACTGTGTTCCTGGGTTGAAGAAGGAAGCAGAGGTTGAGGTCTGGCAGCAGCAATCTCATTGTCCCCAAATCCCTACCAAAGGTACCGCCTCAGAGCCTTTACTGCTCTCTGCTTCCTCAGCTGCTGAGCCCCTCTTTGGCAGGAGGGGTGGCATTTGGGCTTCTGGGTCTTCTGCGGTGCCATTGAATTGGTCCAGTGTTTGCAAAAACCCATTGCTCTGAGGTGAAGTTGGGCCACCTGAGCATAAATTTATGCTGAAATGACTTCTGTGTGTGTACCTGGAATTAATTGCAGCAGTCTTCAGTAGCCCTAGGCTTGTCCTAGATGTTGCTTGAGTAATGGGGACGTATGCCTTTAAGGAAAGTGGAGGGACTTTTGTATTTCCCCTGGAAAATTCCCCCTGCTGCCTTCTGCTGCTCTAGCTTCAGCGCTGGTTGGTGTCTGAAGTCTTTCTCTGGCAATATTGTGAAGCAATTGAAGTGAGTAAGGGTCAGCGATAGCTTGTTAGGCTGAAGGCATCAAAACCAACCAAGCAATGTTCCAGCAAAATGAATGCAACTCATGGAATTCCTGATGTTCAGATTAGGTTCATGCCTTTTATTTTATTTATTTATAAGAAGGTTCCATTTTGTAGCAGAGGTGTAGTAGCATCACCCGTGCAAAAACTTTATATATAAATGCAACAGTTCATATTGTAGAAATGGCAGGTTTATCAAGTGCTATTGTGTCCCTGTGGAATTGTTAATTGTGCCTGGGCCTCAATAGCAGGAGGAAAGGGTTGCAAAGCCAGGCTCCCAGAAAGCAGGAGAGTATTTAAGTTACCTATACAGCCTAAATGTGACTTGTGTGTGCCCTACAGCTTCTGATTGCAGTGCTTCACAGCTGCTCTCAGCGTGGTGCTGCCTCGCTCATTTTGCACGATGAATGTGTATCTGTGGTTGGTTTTGCTTTTTTTAAAAAAAAAAAATTTTTTTTTGCTTTTTGCTGCTTGAGGCTGTGCTTTAGTCGTTGTGCACTTAAACTCTGCCCCAAAGACAGAAACCTAAATTCTTCTGCTTCTCTGGGTGCTCCTCCTCAATGTCTGAGCATCTGCAGTTTGCAATGCATTTGTTGGAAAGTATCTCTATGGATGGGGACCTGAAGCGTGTGGAGGGTACCCAGCCAATCTTGGGTGCTCTTCTGGGAGTTTTCCAGGACTTCACAGAATCACAGAATCTCCTCGTTGGAAAAGACCTCTGAGATCATCGAGTCCAACCGTACCTGTCCACTACTAAACCATATCTCCAAGCACCCCATCTACCCGTCTTTTAAACACCTCCAGGGATGGAGACTCAACCACCTCCCTAGGCAGCCCATTCCAGTGCCTGAGAACCCTTTCAGTGAAGAAGTACTTCCTGACACCCAAAGGACTTCACTCCTCTTAATAATTTCAGCCATCAGTGAAATGCAGTTCTGGTGCTGAGAAATCAGCCCATGTGCAGGCTTGATCATGGTCTGTCCTTGTGCAAGGGTCTGGCAATAAGGGATGTGAAAAGTTTATTTTAAGGTGTTTGTTTGGTTTCATAGCAGCTCTAACAGAAGTAAGGCTGGAATCACTTCTTTCTGGCAGCTTTGATTTGACCCTTTCATGGCACTTTATCTGACCTTTGTGCCTTTTTCTTTTCTTTTCTTTTCTTTTCTTTTCTTTTCTTTTCTTTTCTTTTCTTTTCTTTTCTTTTCTTTTCTTTTCTTTTCTTTTCTTTTCTTTTCTTTTCTTTTCTTTTCTTTTCTTTTCTTTTCTTTTCTTTTCTTTTCTTTTCTTTTCTTTTCTTTTCTTTTCTTTTCTTTTCTTTTCTTTTCTTTTCTTTTCTTTTCTTTTCTTTTCTTTTCTTTTCTTTTCTTTTCTTTTCTTTTCTTTTCTTTTCTTTTCTTTTCTTTTCTTTTCTTTTCTTTTCTTTTCTTTTCTTTTCTTTTCTTTTCTTTTCTTTTCTTTTCTTTTCTTTTCTTTTCTTTTCTTTTCTTTTCTTTTCTTTTCTTTTCTTTTCTTTTCTTTTCTTTTCTTTTCTTTTCTTTTCTTTTCTTTTCTTTTCTTTTCTTTTCTTTTCTTTTCTTTTCTTTTCTTTTCTTTTCTTTTCTTTTCTTTTCTTTTCTTTTCTTTTCTTTTCTTTTCTTTTCTTTTCTTTTCTTTTCTTTTCTTTTCTTTTCTTTTCTTTTCTTTTCTTTTCTTTTCTTTTCTTTTCTTTTCTTTTCTTTTCTTTTCTTTTCTTTTCTTTTCTTTTCTTTTCTTTTCTTTTCTTTTCTTTTCTTTTCTTTTCTTTTCTTTTCTTTTCTTTTCTTTTCTTTTCTTTTCTTTTCTTTTCTTTTCTTTTCTTTTCTTTTCTTTTCTTTTCTTTTCTTTTCTTTTCTTTTCTTTTCTTTTCTTTTCTTTTCTTTTCTTTTCTTTTCTTTTCTTTTCTTTTCTTTTCTTTTCTTTTCTTTTCTTTTCTTTTCTTTTCTTTTCTTTTCTTTTCTTTTCTTTTCTTTTCTTTTCTTTTCTTTTCTTTTCTCATCTTTTCTTTTCTCATCTTTTCTTTTCTCATCTTTTCTTTTCTTTCCTCGTCTTTTCTTTTCTCTCTTTTCTCGTCTTTTCTTTTCTCGTCTTTTCTCGTCTTTTCTTTTCTATTCTTTCTTTTCTTTTCTTTTCTTTTCTTTTCTTTTCTTTTCTTTTCTTTTCTTTTCTTTTCTTTTCTTTTCTTTTCTTTTCTTTTCTTTTCTTTTCTTTTCTACTTAGTGGAAAAAAGCCAGGCAGAACCTTCCTTCAGTGCTGTCAATCAGAGAGCAGTTCTGCTGTGTGAAGGAAGTATGCTGTGACACAGTGAGGTGCAGGATTATGGTGTCTTATGGTGTTTTGTAGTGTATGGAGAGAGGAGAAGGCTGTTCTGCCAGGGGCTAGGCTCCTAAGTCCCCAGACAGACTTCTGCCTCTTGAGTGATCAGCGGATGGTAGCAATGAAACAGTCCTCTCTCTGGACCATCGCTGGGGAGGATAAGATGCTTTGCTGATAGGTTGTGCAGAGAGGATTTGTTGGCTGGCTGGCACTGGTGACCTGGGGAACTATGGGCTCTGTTAGTGGCCCAAGAGGCAGGTCATTGCTCCAGCCATTGCCTCTTTTCCAGCTTGTTCCCAGACCATCTCCAGGTCCTTGCCTTAGTCAACTTTGTTGACCGGTCCTATTCTGAGGCTCCTCAGCATCTTATTCTGGTTCTTGGCTGAGCCCTTGTCTGGGCTCCATATCCTGCTCCCCTACATCAGGTAGACCTGTCCTGCCCATACTCCTTCGTTCCTCACATCTTCTCCTTGTCCGATGGACCCGAGCGGTGGGTGCAGCTCTCTCTGCCCGTGGTGGCGTGTATTCATGTCCCTGGTCCCAGCTGCTGGTGAGGGCAAGCTGCTGCACTGCTGGGCCTGGGGGCACTCCTGGATGGAGCGCTGCTCTGCAGTGGTTTAGTGATTTCCTATTTAACCATAATTAACCCGACAGGCAGAGTTTTGATTATTATGTTGTAGAAGAGTTGTGGTAGCAAGATTTCTAATTTTGAGAGGAATCAGCATTAACAATTAAGCAAGAAACAAATACCGTTTCTTTTACAAGAACACGGACAGCAGGATGTTTTCCTCCACCAGAGCGGCTGTCAGGCATTTGGTTATGCTGCAGCTGGGCAGAAGAAATAATTTCTCACCCGTAGAAAGAAGATAAGCCCTAAGTCTCTGCTGGCTGCCAGTGGGTGGGATGCTGAATGACAGCAGAGACTTGCTGCCTCCTCTTGCCTCCTTGTCCCACTGCCCATGACTACTGACTGTCAGTGCACATACCTGTCACATGGGAGCCTGGATGTTGCTTGGCTGTGAATTAATTCCCTTCAGGTGGAGAAACTTACCTGGGCTGGTACCAGACCTTCAGCATCCTCCAGTATCTTTCCATACAGATCCTCTCTCTGAGGAGAGAAGAGGTAATGATAAATTAATGATAATCTTTAGAACATTGTGGGTCACAGGGTAATTTTGGGTCCTTACTTAACTTTGGCATCTTCTAAGATATCTTCTCTTCCAGTTAATACTTTGCTAGTATTCCTGGTGGTGCAAACACTTCCCTTGTAGAAATGCTATGTCGATGAATTTGTCAAACTTGGGCTTGACCAGAAGGCAAGGTGGCCTGGTCACTCTTGTGCTTATGGCTTGTGCGACGAGTGCACGTCCCCTGGATCTTCTTACCTTCCAGAGATGCTGGTGAATATTTCTGAGCATCGTGCCCTGTTAGTAGGCAGGAGGGCAGATGGCTGAGCAGCTCCCTCACACAGCCTGGCCCTCGCGCTTCCTCTCCCAGCTTGGCGCTGCCCCAGGCACTGCATGCCTCTGATGGCACCTCTGGCTCCATCGTTCACTCAGGTGTAAAGGCAGACTCCGGTGGGATGGGGGGAGCCAGAGGTGGATTGTCACATGGTTTTAAAAGTGATGTCCCTGAAGAAGTGCTGCATGGCTGGGCACCGGTGTGCAGGGCTTGCTCGACCGCCTGTGCTCCTCTGCATCCCTTTCCTCTCCCGTTGGCATTGTTTCTCTAGCTTAAACGTGCCCTGGCTGCAGGCCACAGCGCCTGGTGCGAGCACAGCCTGCAGTGAGGGGATCCTGCTGCCTGCTCAGCTCGCTGCCTGGGGATTTCCTAGCCTGGCATATAAATGTGCTGGGCTCAGGCTCAGCATTACTCATCCAGCCTTCCTGTACTGCACTACAGCTGTCCTGTGCTCTGCCTGTCCAAATTTCCTCGCCCGAGGGTTGCTTGCTCTAAGTGCTTGCTGTGGTGGCTGACCCCTTGCTGGTGCGGTGGCTCTCAAAGGTGCAGTTACACTGAGGTACTGCCAGGAGAAGTGAAGAACATTATTTTTCAGTCTTAGCAGCCAGCTCTTTCTGTTTTCCTCCCCTTTGACCTAACCATCAAGTGTCATTTTAGTTTCACTATTTCTCACCAGGCGAGAACCTGCACCAGCTGGTGCTGGTGGAACCTCAGTGCTTGTGGTAAGGCATTGCATGCTGGTGTCTCTTTGCACCCAGCAGCACCCCTCTTCTTTTTTCCATCTCCCTCCTTTGTTGCTTTTTACCTCTCTTTTTTCTGTCTCCTTCCCTTTCTTCATCACACAAACTCTGTGAAGCCTGAGCTGCTTCACTGCTTTCCCTCCCCTGCCGCTGTCTGCTGCAGTGGGCTGGGGTCCTTGGATGGTTCAAGCTGGCAGTAATTTGGGATATCAACATATTGGGACCTCTCCTTAATCTGTGGGCACTTGGGTTCCATGCTGAGAGCAGAAAGCTGAGCTGCTGGCCTTGGGGGTGAAACATATGCCAGGCCATGCACATACACTGGAAACGTGCCCAGGGCAGGATAATTATGGAAGGCAGCATTTTTTTTGAGCGGACTGTGTGCTCTCACTTGCTAAAGAGTCTTGTGATTAATATCTTATTTAAGAGGATTTTAGGACATGTGCTGCAGTGACTGCTGAGTTTCTTTTAGAAATAGGGGAAAGGTCAGAAAAACAAATTCTGTAAAGGCTCTTTTGTGTTTCCAGCAAGGGTCATCAGATAAGTGCAGTGCATCAGTGTAGGTGATGGGTTTTGCTATTAATGGTTCAGTGGGAGAGGAACCTGCAAAAGGGGCTTTGCAGATGTGTTTATACAGGCTGTATTGCTGAGAGCTCTTTCGGGACTCAGAACTTATGTGCTATGGGCGAGTTCTTCTGCCCTGATCTCTGCATTACCAGCTCTCCCTGACCCTGGATCCTGGCATTAGACTCTGGTGAGTTTTGTAGCCAGCAGATCTTCACCAGCAGATTTTGCCTTCAAAAGAAGGCCCTGTGTGTTGTTTGACTTGAGCGCAAGTTATGTTTAAAGCTGTTGGTAGCTCAGTTGCTGGTCTTACCCAGGACACCCTTGCGCGTGGTGTGGGTGCAGCTGTATCTGCAGGCACTGGGCATTAGTCACCGCTGACTTGATTTGTGGTCCTGGTGGGCGGTTGTAGTCTCCAGTCTGGTGGTTTCTAGTCAGTCTGAGGTGACTGTCTAACATCTTCCCCTTAATTTCTTTCCTAGGCTGGAGAACTCAATGAAAAGGGAGATGGGAGCATGAAGAATTGCATGCAGAGCATGGATGTACTCCCCGTGGTGGCATCTCCTGCAGATCTTACCTGGCAACCTGCTTCTGCCTGGAAGGGTTTGACAGGAACTGCTGTGGACAGTGAAGGAACCTGGAGATGAAGGTGATAACCATGGCTCTTCCTCTTCTTTTCCCTGCCCCTCTTTTCCATTTCACATGCCTACAGCAAGAGCACAACCGCTGTCGGTGTGACAAGGCCACATACGTTCAGAGGCACTACTGTTTGCACTGGGGCTCTCTCGTATTGCATGCGGAGTTGGGAGGATGGTAAAGAAAATGAGAAGGGTTCTCTGCCACCCCCCTTGCAACTATCCTGTATTTCCTTTTTTAGAACAAAATAAAACATTTGTTCTTCTTCCTGTGGGAGCCCTGGTAGATGTTGATATGTACTGATTGTGCTTCAGAGATACATGTCAGATCCAGTGATTATTCTGACTTGCATAAAATTAATATAAGACGTGTGCTGGGGCTCATTTTGGTTAGAGTTTTCTCCAGAAGCCCTCGGGGGATATAGCTGGTAGTGCTGTGTTAGAGTAAGTAGCTGACTGCTTCCACAGCTGACTTCTGGTGAACATGCCTGAAGTGCTTTCATTGTTGGTGCCACAACTTTTCCTTTCTGTCACTCTTCCCCTCTGGCATCCTGCCCCTTATCGCAGCACTGCAAGCCTTCAGCAACGGCCTCCTGGAATGACAAGTTAGTCCAAAAGATCTGTATTGCATGTGGAATATTCCTAGAGCTCTGTGCTTCAGCTTGGGACCTGATTAGTCCAATAATTGCGTGAATGCTGCTACCCTTTGGTATGCAATTAGTGTACACCATAAGGTTTTAATCACACAAAGCAAGACTCTTGGGCAGCCTGAGCCATCACAGTGTCTGGGGAAAGACGGTGATGCTGGGACCCCCCCTTTTCTGTTGTGTATGGGTGAGCTAACTTGGTAGGGGGCATTTTTAGAGGTGACTGCAAATACAAGTATTTGGTTTATGCCTGTTTTCGTGTGTCAAGACGGTTTGGGAGGACTTCAATTTATAGCTGCTTCTTTAAATCCTTAACTTGCTGGCATCAAGAGTGCCAGATGTTGCTCCCTACTTCCTCCTCTGCTGGAAACATGCTAATCGCCTCTCCTCTGCTTAAAACCTGAATCTTTAATACGGAAAATGCACCACTCCTTCTTCCTTTCTGGCCAGGGAACACTTTTCCCTCCCAGTGTTGTATTACTTTTAGCATTGCAAACTGAAATGCTTAGGCTGGGATGGTGGAGCTCCAGCAGCCCGCTTACCTGGGCGACTGCTGGATTTGCATCCCCAAAGAGGGCAGAGAACAGCTAGAATTTGCACAAATGTCAAAATGGAGCGATGTGGGGCCTGGGGAGTGTTGGCAGGAGTGAGAACACACTGCTGGAAGTAGGTGAGTGGAAAAGAGAGCGTGACACATTGTATTGGACATCTTTGACAGTTACTCTTTTCATGGGGAAAGAAGGAAACTAAGCTGGAGACAACTTGACTTCTGGTTAGCTGGGATTTGGATATAGAATAGAGAATGAAAAAAACAAGTCGGCCATGGAATGCTGTCCCTGTAAAACAAATTTTCTTTTTTTTAAAACAAGAGAGTTTTTAAATTTTGGTTTTCTTCCTTGTTCCTCTGTGGAAATACTCTGCTCGCACCAGGTGGGCTGGTGAGACAAGCAGGATCTCATATAGGCATGGGAGTCCTCCTCTCTCAGGAGGTGTGGGAGCACAGAGTAGCTCTGTGTGCATGTGCAAAGTACAGATAAGCAGTAGTGACTGATCACTGTTATTTTGGCCTTGATTGGATGCCAGTCTTTGGGACAGCTGAAGTCTGAGGCCAAGCCAACCTCTCAAGCACAGGTTCACTTGCAGTGCAGAGATATTCCTCCTCTTAACATACTTTGGTAACACTGAACTGAAGAGTTACTGTCCATTTGTGTCAGGACAGTGTCTTTAGCCCCTTTTGAAATGCTCAGAAGCCTTCCTATTGAACAGCCAAACCCAATCCCATGTTACTAAACATGGTTTCGGATTAGGCAGCCTGGTTAGGCCTGGCTTGTAATATGCAAAGGCTACTGCATATTGAACATTTGAAAACCAGCAAAGTGATATATTCTGTCTGTAATATCTGTGTATCTCAGTCTGCCCAACTCTCTTATCAGCAGTTATGCTGTTTAATATGTTAAATGGAAAAGGACCTCTTCTCTTTCCTCCTTTGGGCACATCTGAAATAGGGAAGTAAAACCAAAAATAGGCACCGCCACCCCCCTTCACCCCCCACTGCTGTATGTGGCTGCCAGGGAGCCTCTGAGCAGCTCCTTCAGAGAGTGGCTTGTGGCTGAGCAGAGCCCACCCATCGGAGAAGAGGGACTGTTAATGTGTTGGGTCTAGATGGTTGAAGGTGCAGGAGAGATGGACAGGGATGTGCTTCAGTGTGTTGTGTCCAGGTTTAGCAATGGTTTTCCAAGCTGGGCATCCAGACCAGCAGAGCATGCACGGTAAAACCTTGAACCACATCCTAAAATACAGTTCCCTTTAATGATAATAGGATGATGCGTATGTAATTGTATTGTGCAAGATTAGCAGAGTAATTAATTCTGTGTACTTGATGCTGAAGTGTGGTGTCAGCCCATCTGCTTGTTTTTGCTGTGTTTTGCATGTGCTTTAGAGATATCTCCACCAGCGCTATCAGTTTTTGGGGCAGCTTTCTCTGTCAGGTGTTGGCTGTTGGCGTGTGTGGCTCAGTGGCTGCTCTGGTGTCAGCCTGTTTCTGTCTATTCAAAACTTCTGTTGTCTGACATGCGTGAGGTCCATGCTGTGGTACACTACAGCAGAAGACACCCATCTTAGACGTTGCTTCGCACTTGAAGCATCCTGTGGGGCTTGAGCATCAGCTCTGAAACATCTTGGTGAGCAGAGGACACCAGCCCAGGACAGGCAGGGGATAACCAAAAATGCACGTAAGGAAAGGACTTCCATCAAGAAAGAGTGGGGAGTGAGAGGAGGGCTGTGTCATAACCAGGCTACCTGAGCGGTTATGTGTTGGTAAATGTTCAGGCTGTTGCAGGCAGATCTGAGTCAGACCCAGATTCCTCCCTATCTACCTTACTTCCTCCCAACTGTTTAAAGTAGGTATACAAAAATTAAATCAATCAGACATCCAGGTTATGAGTATATAAATGCTTTATTAAACATGTATGTATTTGTGAATGCTTGCTAAATTGTATCTAAGAGAAAAAACTTTATTCAAATATTACTTAATAGTAGCGAGACTAATAATGATAAAGACAGCACCTACAATTGCATTTAGGTGGCTGGCAGTGCTATATGGTCAGGGATCAGGTGTCCCTGGCCGTGAGGATGTCATAGTGCGCTAGTGAGATCCTCAGCTAGTTCTGTTTTAAGGTCAACTTTTGTAGAGTTGCTTTACCTATGTGCAGTTGCTAACATCTGTGATTCAAAAGCAAACCACGAAACGCAAGCAAAGAGGCAAAGTGCCTTTTCAATCTGCACCGAGCACCATTTCAATCTGTAACTGCAGCAGCTCGGCAGGATGCTTGTGGTTTTGTGTTCGAAGAGAGGGGGTTTAAGCAAGGGAGGGGGATCGGTCCTCACCAGTCACCACAGGCTGGAGGTGGGTATAGTGATCTCACCAAGGCAGGAGGGAGAAGGCACCCAGTCCCTCACAGGTAGCACATATATCCATCTGCAGCCCTCCTCCCCAGCTCCACACAGTGCTGTGCATCCTTGGTCTCTTAAAATTAGCTCTTTTAAGCACCGCTGCAGTCAGAGGAGCGGTTTTGCTGAGCAGTAGCCACCAGCGCTGCCATGTGAGCGTCTGGTCAGTTGACATGGGCAGAGCACGGTGTGGGCAGAGCACGGTGTGGGCAGAGCACGGCGCTTTCATCTCTCCGGGCAGCCGCAACGCCCCAGCAAAGTTGGAGAGTTCCGGGGAGCTGGTGTCTGTAGGCAAACGTGTGGGAAATTTCCGCTTGACTTCCCTGCTCTCACACAAATGGGTTTTCACCTCTTTGAGCTGTAATCTGCCGAGATCTCTGAAAGAGCTCTGATGTTTAGTCCGCTTGTAAAGACCTCTCAAAAAGGGCACTGGAGGTTAACTTCGAGTGTGCTTGTTTCTGAAGCGCTGATGCTCCATTCTATTTGAGATGCCTACAGATAAAGCCTTGTGGAGATCCAGACAAGATAAGGCTTTATACACAACCCAAAGTGAGAGGAACCTAAAAACTGGGGCAGGCTTATAATTTTTACCCCTGTACTTTGAGGAAAAAAATTGAAAATTAGTGTTCTATTAACAGACTTCAGAAAATATTCATCAAACTGCTGCATTTTTTAAAATAGTGATTTCTGTATTTAATAACTTCAGAAGGAGGAAGAAAAAATCAGAGAAGGTGACTTGTAAAAGTAATTTCCCTTGATGGCATACGGCTCTGACCTATATGCCTGTTGGGCAGCTTATGAAAAAGCTTTTATTTCAGGAATATCAATTTCTTACTGTATCCTGAATGTGTTATTACCTAATTCAAAAATAGGTGGGAATAGGTATATAAGTGCCTATATGTATATATTTGTTTTATATCGTGGAGAGAGAGGTACACATTTCAATGGAAGCAGGAGAACCTTAGCTGAATTGGCCTGATTCTTGAAAATAAAAAAGAAAATAAGCAAAAAGATGAATGAAACACAAATTAATAAACCCAAAATAGTGTGACAGGGCTTTGCTAGGCTTATCTGTCATTTTTCTTTGCTTTGATGTTGGAGTGTTGCAGCTCCTGCTCTGTGAGAGGAAACACTAAGCACCATACCCAGGGCCTGGGAGTTCTCTGCCAGTTTTGCCTCAGGGGCTACTGGTACAATGGCCTGAGGATGGAAAAGGAATTGTGTGCCTGCTGCCAGGAGACCCCAGGATGGCCAGGAGCGTGTACCTTCAGATGCCTGTGCAAGCTTAGAGCATGGTGTGGTAGCAGCTGAGCTGCCAACTTGAGAAGCTGGAGGGGGAGATCACGGAACAGAGCATGAGGTATGCTGCTGGTATGGATCCCTTTGGCAAGGGGGAGGAAAGTGGAGATGAAGGGTCACCTGGGATCAGCTCCCATGAGCCTACAATGGCAATCCCAAGTGAAAAAACTTGTCCCTTAAAAGCATACTGGAGTAAAAGTAGGCAGATTTGTTTAAATAAAATGCATGAGTAACTTTTAACCTAAAGCTTGATCTGAGACAGATCAAAAGTTAACCTTGTTTAAAGTTCAGTGAACTCTAAGCCCAGTGCTTTTCCACTTTGAGCTTGGATCAGATGTTGAGTGGCAAGAAGAAATGGGCATGTGCTAGAGTTGGGATGAGATGACCCTTGCAGTCTGGAGCACCATGCGGGTGTTACAACATGTGAGATCACTGCTGTGTAGAAACACCCCATTTTTCCTCTAAAGCAGCTGGGCATGGTGGTCCCCCAGAAGGCATCCTGAGAGTCACCCCCTGCAGCTGGCAGCCATCGCCATGTGTGTGGAACATCTCGTCTGGATTTCGCCAGGTTCCTTGTCTGCACAGGAGTGTGTTGTCTGCTGGGATGTGGATGGTTTGGGCACTTGTACAGTGCCCGTGCAGTCCATTGAGGTGTGTTGTTGTAAGAGATGCCTCTAAATAGTGTTTGCTGCACAGCCTCATCTCGGGGACAAGCCTTGCTGTATTGTGCACCTTCTTCTTTTTTATAAAGATTTGTTTCAACCAAATGTCAAGTGCCTGATGCTGTGGCACGGTTTCCTTCTTTGGGACTGGAGGAAACCCCAGCAAAGCCTTTTGGCCTTCTGCGTCTGAGCTGTTGAGACGTTACTTGAAAGAATTGAGTGGGTTTTGGGATTAGGCTTTCTGAGTGAGAGTGGTGCAGTGTAGATTTGATTAATGTTGAAGTTGAGGGCATCTACTTCAGTGATGGACTCTGGGTCAGGATTGTGCCATCGAAGCTGACCTGCTGATCACCCCCACATGTACCATGTTTCCATCCATACTGGGAAGCAGTTTCTGATCGAAGAGGGTTTGAGTCAGGTGAAGCCCAACAAAAAAAAGCTTCCTAAGAACAGATTAACGTCTAGGTGTTGCACCAGCTACTGGGGTTACTGCATTTCCCAGCAGCAGGACACCAACAGAAGTCATAAGGAAAATGGCCTCCCTGATTTTTCACATGTGTTTTTTTGAGCTTCCCTTTAGGGTTTACTTGAAGATGATGAAGTTGGGATTGGCAGTGCTATGAAATGGCTGACCTGAGGACAGAGCTGACTGATACGGTGAAAAGCTGGAAGAACTTCAGTATTTAAACAGAACCAACTGGTGATGTCATAAAAAGAAAAATTGCAGTACAGATAAGCTTGGGTTTCCTTGGTGCATGAACTCTGCGAATTAATGCTCTTAAGTGTGTGCTCAGGGCCCTCCAGCTCTTATGTTCTAGGAAATGCCTCAATTTTTAGCAGTTACGGTTAGAAAACAAGGCGGGGGCGAGGAGTGGTGTTTTGTAACTAGTAATGGAAATTATTGGTGGTTGAGAATGACCTCCTCCCAAGCCGTCTGTCCTAGGCACAACAGATGCCCGACTTCTATGTTTGGGAGGAGTTTCCTTCATGAAAGAAGACTGGTGTCATCATGACCAGGTGGCAATGAGTGGATGGGAAGAGAGTTGCGTGCTTGCGCGCAGGAGTCAAGCTCTTGGCAGTAACGTCCTCCTCCCACATCTCATCCCTCCTCCAGTATCTTATCCCTTCTTCCAGCAAAGTGCTGCCTCGTCCTGGGGGGGAGACAGGGACCTTTCATTGCTCTAGGAGCCTCAGAGAGCTTTTTTAGGTCATAAATTGCTCTCCAAGACTGCTGAAATGTGTTGTGCTAAAAGCAGTATGAGAGCCAGTATTGAATGGAGTAGATACAAAAATGTCTGGAGCCTCCTTTAGTGCTTTAGGGAGTAACTTATGTTTTTGTTGGAATTATCTGTCTAGATCTCTTCCTCCATGCTATAAGTTGCTACCTGGCTTTGATGAAAAACACATTTGTGCTTGAGGTTGATTTTGCTTTTTTTCCCCGCTTTCTCAGCTCCCCTGTTCTCTGTTTCCTGCAGCTGGCTGGGCGCTGTGCAGCGAACCCTGCACGCTCAGCTGTCCCGCTGTTGTGCCGCTTGCTGGGCTTGCGTGCTCAGCCCGTCCTCTTTGCAGTTGTGCGTCTGCAGCGCCTTCAGAGACTGCTCACCAGTGCATCTGCACGGCCGAGCTGGAGGGTGGCTGGCTGTGTTTCTGCCCTGGCACTACATAAAGCCAGCGAAGATGGGCCACCATCAGTGGGAGGGCAATGTCCTGCAGATTTCAGGAACTGTTGCTGCTGTGGGTAGTGACCCAGTTATTCTGTCAGCTCGTGCCAGTAAGGCAGTGCCATGGGGTTGGCATGCTTTGTATGGCACAAACTCCCGCGTGCGTGAGATTTCTGTGGCCTTAAATACGAGAGGTGAGAGAGCAGCCTGCTTTGGGGAGAGTTGTGTCTTTCAGATCCATAGTGGATCCATCCAGTTGCCGTCTGCAAGCTCTGCTGCCACACCTATTTCTGAAGTGCTGACCATAGGGAGCGAGTGATGTGCCTGGGGACAGGAGCCGGGTAGTGCTTTCCAGGCTTTACACCTGGTTTTCTAACAGAGGAAAAAGCAGGCTAGAAACACTTGGAGTAGGAGATAGTAAAATGAGTGGAGAGACACTAAAATGGCCTTTATTGCCTTTTTGGCCTCTCTGAACTTCAGTAAACTTTGTGTTTCAATCTCCCAATCATGGTGTTTTCCTCCCTTCAGCAACAGTGCAGATTTGTTGCACTTCAGATCACTTGATAACCATAACCACACTGATCTGTCACTGGGACACTGTCAGGGTGTGTACGTGGGGAGGAAAAAGGGCATTCTTTGTCTAGGTTGTACCTGGCACCCTGGAGCTGCTAGGTGCATGGCACGCTCTGTTTGAGAGCTTATAGCTGGAGCTGGTGCTGGGCTGTGCCAGGTCCTCCGTCCTACCGATGAACAGGCACTGCGCGACGTTTTGAGAGGAACCTGTTTGCTCCTGCAAAGCGTTCTCCATGCTGAATCCGCAAGCAGAGGGCATAGTTTCGGGTTTGGGCAGAGGTACTGTTGAACCTGTTTTCCTTTCCTAAGCATCTGGGGGCGATGCTGAGGGAAGAAATTAGCAAAGAGGTTTTAAATGAAGGATTTATCAGGGAAGTTTCATTAATGTTTTCTGGTTTTATAATTATGTATGTGAAACTTTGAGAGGGAAGGAGTGTCTTAAGCTCTTTAAATGTCTTATAGGTGCACAGATTTGTGCTAGACATTTATATTGCCTATGATTTATAAAACTGAATTTTATTCAGGCAAGGTCACTTCCTTGACAACATTCTTGTGGGTTTATTGACGGTAAATACACTTGAAATGATGCTACAAGGGGATGGTGTTACCAGATGAATAAATCAGACTTGTGTTTAAAAAACAGCAGAACTTGCTTTTACTAACATCTGAAGTCCAGCCACGCTGTGAGCACCCTGCATGAGGACGTGACTCACTGATTTGCCTTGGCAAAACGCGTATTTGACATCTGCTACTGCAAATATTTTGCCTTCTGAGAACCTGGCTGTTGCTTCAACAATGGGTGATATCAGGGACTTTGGGATATGTGGATTCCTGCATATCTGCTACCTTGGCTGCTCTGCTGCAGCCTGACACTGAACTTGGACCAGAGTTTCCTCGACAGCTTGTGCTGAGTTATACTTGGCTTCCCTCTGGTCAGTTCAGTCTGGGTTTAACCAGTGGAATTGGTGGTGCGTGGTAGAAGTGGTATCAATCTAGCTTACCAAACACCATGACTATGGAGAGTGAAAGCAAGCATTTTTGGTTTGTGGAAAAACATCTGATTATCATAACGTGTTTTTTTTCTGCCTCCTTTTCAGTCAGAGACAAAATAATTCGCTGTAATTTTGATGTTTCCTCTTGTCTTCCATGCCTCAAGTTCCTTGCATAGAAACAAACTATTTTGATTTTTACCAGTCATTGAAGTGCTTGTTAAGAATTTTTTCTTACAATTTCTCTTAAAGTTATTTGCTTTGATGGGCTCTAGTGAGTGTCCATTCTAATACTCTTCATTACTGTCAGGACATGCCTTTTTTTCGCAGCGCCTGATACTTGTTGATGAACACTCTGGACATCTGTATGTCTCTCTCACATTATAAAGTATGGATTTCTTAGTGAAAACCAATTTATTTTAAATGTAATGTGAGAAGTATTTTGCTTAAAATGGAGAGGTTTGAATAGCGCTTTCTGAAGTCAGTGGCCAGAATTCCACTTTTACTTAATGCCCTTCAGTGAAGTTGGCACAGCTGTTGAGTGCCAGCCCTGCCATCCCCAATGGGGATGAGCTCTGGGTGTGAACAGGAAAACCAAATCTCAGTAGTGCTGCTGGACTGAAAAACAGCAATGGTAGATGCACAGTTCTGCAAGTTTATTTCGTTGTCTTAGGTTAAATTGAATTAAATTATTCTCTGAGCAAGTTGTAAAGAGTTAGTTATTGCATTGTCCTTGAGGGGACGGAAAGACATCGAACCCACCTGCAAAAGGAAATATTATCCTGAAGGGTAGCCTAGCTGCAGCTAGCACAAAGTGTATTTATTGTCCTGGGGCTGTGGAATACCAATTACATGTCTTGGCGTGCAGTGATATTTGCAGAGACATTAAGTGTTGACCTGCCACATACTGCTAATTTAAGATAAAGAAGCACTCACCTCTCATTTAGGAAGAGAAGCGTTGTAGAGAAACACATCATTGGGGACCAAAGAAGTGATTTGTTTGATTTGAAGGTGTAATGTTCTGTGTAAAGGAAATAGTCCTAAATGAGTAATCGCACCCTGGTCTTTAAAGCTGGGGCAGGGGGCAGAATTTTTACTGTTGGCTTCAGTGTGGAATAGTTGTGATAAAGCTGACTGATAATGAAAACCCCAATTGTAAAGTCATAATGCTGAGGGGCCCAAGTATGGGAGGAGAAGCAGTGCTTTTGGGAATTGGTGCTGTTTGTGTATGGTATGATGCACATTCTTTCTCTTTTCATGTTCAATTTGAACATGAAAATGTCAATTTTAGAAATTGAAAAAACTTGTTACCAGCAGTGGTCTCAAAATACTGAGTGAGGCTCCCGTGGGCACGTGCCCATCATGAAACAACTTCTGTGTTGAACTGCACTCTGCAAGCTCCTGTGGTGGCTGGCTGGCCGCATCTGAGTGGGAACATGCTGGCATAGCCCGGGGCTTGCCTGGGGCATGCCGGCACCCCACGCAGGTGGATGCAGATTTTGGGGGGAGGCACAGGGTGACTTGCTTCCTGGGAAAGCTGCTTCTCAGCCCTGTGGGTGCAGCTGGGCATCCTGCTTCTTGCTGCAGCCATAACTGTTGACACATCCTTAACTGCAGGAATTACCTGCATCGGATGCCCTGGAGCGGGTTTGTCATCGCGTATGTCACACTTGCTAATGTAGAAGTGGTTTATTAGAGCTGAGCTCCAAACATGCATGGCATTTCAGACCATGCCCTGGTATGGGCAGGTCCTGCGCCAGAGCAGTGCAGGCATCCTGCCGGGATGGCAGGGACTAGGGGTGGGAAGCCACCGCTGCACAGGTCGCGTCTCGCCTTGGGACTCGGTGGCCGATGGTGACAGTGTGGTTCTGCAGGTGCCTGTCAGAGCATCTGCAGTGAGTGAAAGCAAAACTGCTGCTTTTTAATTGAGGCAGAAGGGGAGACAGCGTGCTGCTATGCAGAGCCACCCTCCAAAAACAACATGGTACCTCAGGAAAGGAAAGGGGGGATAAAGGGCTGATGCAGCCAGAAATGAAGGCTTCTGCCTTTATTAAATCCCAATGTTTGTTGACATGTAAAACCAAAATTAAACACATACTTAAACTTTCCCTTGTGCCTCCCACCAAAATCTACCTCTCCTGTTCTCTTGGAGGATTTTTTTCAGCTGTGACAGCAGCATATTTTTTCTGGCACATGCAGAGATTTTTAATGCAGGCAGGACTAATGGAATGATTTATTTCATTAACAAGTGACTTGTATAGCTCCTGAATGAGTCATCTGAAATTTAACTATGTTCTTCACTTGAAACATTTCATTTTCTCATTCTCCATGTAAAAATTCCTCGTTTTCCACTTTTTTTTTTTTTTCCTGGTGTGTTCTGCTTAGTGGCATTGGAAGCACTTAAATGTATGGCTCAACAGATGTTTTATTTTCACTACACTGTGATGTTTTGGAAAAAACCCAAGAATTGCTAGAAGCAAGTCTTCCCTGTTTATGTATTTTCAAAATTCAAATACACACAGTTGAATTAACAGGCCAGGCTAAATAAAATATCAGTGAGATCTTCTGAAACTCAGCTCCAGAGAGACAGATCTTTAGCTTGAACAAATGTATTATCACCTTTCATCTGACGTATATGGAAATTATAGCTTCTTCATTTGCAAAATGGCATGATCATAGTTTGTTTAATACTATAAAGGCTCTTTGAATTTTTTTTTTTCCCTTCCCAGGACAGAAATAGGGAATTTTAAGAGCAGCTGTGGATTCCAGTTTACTTCTTGAATCAGAGTTTTTTTCTCCTCTTCAGTTTCCTTGGGTCTGTTATTTTATTTTGAATGGAGGGATTCCTGCCCTACACCTCCATATTATGTATCTTCTTTAGGTATGTTCTTTTCACTCAGTTTCATGTGAACTCATTCAACCTCTGCTACCAGCCACTGCTCTCTTCACAGGTGCTTTACAGAGGGTGCTGGGTGGAGGAAAGAATTGGTACTGAGAATGTACAAAAAAAGAATAAAAAGATGTAGTTGAAGGATAAAATTATCATATAGAGGAGCATAAAAATTTCAAAAATACATCAGCAAAAGCTGGGAACAAAGCTTCACTGCTTTGTATTTAGGCACAGCACAGTTGGGGTACAGATGGAAATGCATAAATAAAGGAAACCTGGAAAAAAAATGTAAATGCTCTAACTTTAAATATGAAATTGTTATCACATTACCCAAAAAAAGACTGAGGAACAACTTGCTCAAGAAAAAGCTTTTGTGCATATATCAGAGTCAAGAAAAACGCAGGTGAATGATGCTGGTGTATGAACGGAGGGACCAAGGAGAGGCATAGGACAACAGCTGGATGTGATCCCTGTGTGTGCCCATCCCCAGTGGCTGCATCTCTCAAATAGTCTTTTAAATTAAATTAAAGGTGTTATTTGACATGATTGCATTTCAGAGGGACTCTGATGGGATCCTTTGCTTCAGACCAGTAAGCATAATAAATATAACTAACACCTGTAGAATATGTAAGAATTAATGGAGAAGTCTCATTGTCTATTTGTAGAAGATTCATGTTTCAAATCTCTCTTGACTGTTTCCTCTTCTCTCATTTTCAGAAGTTGGTGAACCTGGAGAGGGGGAAACAGCATGCTTGAATTTTCAAGGTTTTGGTGAGATTGCTCACCAAGAGCCTCAGAAAAAAAATAACAAAGCTCTAAGCTGTCATGGGATGAGAGAGTTCCTGCCCTGGATTAGTGACTGCCTAGCGGATAGGAAACCGAGTGGTCAGGTTTCACAACATCACAGAAGTCCCACAGAGATTTGCTTGGAGATATCTGCTGTTGAGCAGCGATAATGGATCTGCAAAGGAGAGGAGGAAGGGCCAGGTTATGGGCTTGGCTGTCTTTGTCTTTAGAGGGCTGCCGGGACCACAGAAAACACTGAGCAGCCGCGGAGGGCTCTGGCGATGCTGGGTGGCTGGGCAGTGCCACAGAGAAGGAGCCTGTGCTAGCAGGGATATGGTAACGCTCTTGAGTCTTATTTTATTCCTGCCCTCCGCCCTGTGCTGGGGACAACTCTCAGTGAGTCAGGGCTGCTTGCAAAATATCCTGGAGTCATTACTGACAGCCTAGAGCTCAGGGCTTAGAAGCGGTCAGGAAGGGAAATAGAAATGGAGGAAGTTTTGGAAGGAGAAGAAAGCAGCCCCGTTGTTATGTTGTTGCAGGACCACGTGGCCTGAACGTGCGCTGCTGGGGTGTCCCGGTGTCCCTGCCTCGAGGGATGGTCACACAGTGCAAAGGCTGCCGGCGAGCTGGAGGTATGGCAAAGCTGCTGTGCAAGGAGGGATTGGAACAAGCGGGATTCAGCCGGGAAGAGCAATGAGTGGGGAAAGGAGGGTGTTAGGAGAGGTGGTGCAACCATGAACGACCCACAAGAAGCAAGGGCAGACGGATTTCTGTTGGTGCAATTGGGTTTGTCGATGTGAAGTGGAGTGAGTGGTGCATGACTGCAGAATTTATTGCCTCAGGCTGTTTGGGAAATGTGAGTGGTTTCAAGAAGCAATTAAGCAAATTTGCAGAGGATGGGCATTAGTACAGCTGATGACACAGCTTTTCGGAAGCTGTGTGCGTTTACTGGAAGGGAAATATATTCATATGTTTGTCCATACTTATGTGATTTCTCAGTGTATCTGCTCTTGGTCACTACAGCAAACGGGTAAGGGCTGACAGACTCTGTTTAATGAGGTGAAGATACTGTTGTTGGTAGTTCTAGTGTAAATCTGCTGTGGGCCATGAAGATGGGGATTGCCTGCTCTTCTCTGCCAGGCTGTGACTGGTGGCAGTGTCTGGTGTGTGAGAGGAGGCAGGACCTTCACACTATTCTGTACTTTGATGGTTAAGAAAGACCCGAGTCCAGTGAGATACTTGGACAATAAAGGCTAAGTATAAGAGCGTGTGGGCAGGTTATAAGTCTCTAACTGCTCTGAAGATACCACATTTGCTCACTTGTTCTCTGCACAGGATTAATTTACCCGCAAAGGACTTGCTGTGTGGGCTCAGCTTGCCAGCCAGCCAGCACGGCACCCACAGCCACGTCCCGCTCGGGGTTTCAAGAAGGCAGCAGCTGTTTAAGTATTTTTACAGGTTTGGGGGATTTTTTTTTTTTTTTCCTTTCTGGTTTTGTACTCATAGCTGACACCTTGTGCTTTGTGTAGGTGATAAGTTTCCATCACCTCCAGAAAAGCATGTTTGCACTAACTGGTGCCATACAGCAGCACACACCAGTGACTCCTCTAAAGGTCTGGAAGAGAGAACCACTTGT